>NC_054573.1:1034000-1334000 GCF_017654505.1 Polyodon spathula | reverse complement strand
GGGCTTATCTTATCTCACTTTGCATAAATAACAAGGGACTTCAATTAGGAATCGCGCTGCTATTGTTCGCTATGCACAGAAAATGATTGCCAGTTTGCTTCATTTTCACATCCTAGGGAACTTGAGACAATGCGATACAATACAATTAGCATTGCTGTAGCACCTTAAAGGGAATATTGCTTCCAATGCCATGTTTAATTCCCCCCACTTTTTTATTTACAATGGCATTCATTCTGACTGGCCCTGAATTCATGATGAGAGTGATACACCTGAATACATGCATTGTGCTTGATAAACTGTAAACTGAAACAGCCTGGCCACCCATTTATTAATATAAGGGTGATTAAACTGGTGATGTAAGTATGTAACCAATTTGTCTGCGCTTTCCTTTGGGGGATGTGCCGAGAAAAACATTGCATTGAGGAAACCTACAGAGATGAACAAGTATCTTACAAGCTTCAGTGGATAAACCATCTTCACACGCCAAATCAGTTCTGCAGAATATCATTCCATTTTCTTTTGCCTTTAGTTTCATTATGTAATCATTCGGCTAATTTGAAGCCCAGGGTTTTCCAGGAAACAGCACTGAAGAAACAAATGCAGCCACATCCTCAGAGACTAATTATCTTATTGGTACAAATAACGAGGCAATTATCCCACTTCAAAATGAAAAATGCCAATAAATCAGACTACTGACTATAAGTCTACTGATGTAAAGTCATTATTCTATTGAAATCAACCAATTACTTACAGTACAGTATATTATCCTGCATACAAGATTAAAAAAAAACAACAATACTTTTGTAAGACAACTAATTAATGTGATTTATTGATTCCAATATTCAAAAGCTACACATCTATAGTGTAAACATTTATCGCTAGACACAACAAGTTTTAAACAGAAATCAGATAATGATCAGTTACCTAATATTCTCGGCGATAGGTCAGGAACTTGCCATCTGTTTAAATTATTCCTGTGGAATACTTGCCCAGTCTACAACGAGTTAAAGTCAATGGGGACGATAAAGTGTGAAAAGGCCAAGACAGCATCCATAATCCATAAGCCTATGTACGTGTCTTCAAATCAATGTTTAAGCTATGTGCCATTAAAGATGGTAAGCCCTCTGGTTCGACACAAATCTTTCAACTTCCAGTACCCAGAGTTGCAAGGAAAATGCATTTTTATACACACACACACATAGGTGTTTGTTGAGGATTTGTCTTCAAAAAACATTACACAGTGATGTAACCTGTAACACCTTCATTGCAATCCTTCTTTAAAAGAAAACCTTTTGACATCACGGAACCAATTAGAATTTCAACATCAAAGACACCAATTGCCAGTGACACTTAGATCTACAATTTACAATACAATTTATGACACACTAGGCCTTGTTTGCCTTGGTAAATATTTTAAGACATATGTAGATGGTTCTTATGGAAAGCTGAGATTCCATTGTACTCTGAATGGCAAGACAATGAATTTGAGACAATACATTTTTATACTGGCCTTAGCAGCAACACTGCCTCTAGTGTATTTAAGTAATGCACTAACAAGACATATTGGTAATGCTTTATATTGTGTGGCATAAATTAATATTAACTAGATATGGAATTGATATTAATGTTAAATTAATATTTAATAAATATGCAATAGCTGGTTTCTTGCTAAATATTAACCAAATGTCGACTGAAAACGTAATTGCACATCACGTCCATTTATATTGCGTTTTGTTACCCTTTGAAAATATGCAATAATTTCCCATTGTTGAAATGTTTTTTAATTGAAAATACAGTTAATCTGACTTAAATGTTAATGGAAAGTAACAAGGAATAATTGAAGTAAATTTAATATCAATTGCATATCTATTAAATATTAATTTAACATTCATTTAACATGCAATTGCATATCTATTTAATATTAATTTAACATTCATTTAACATGCAATTGCATATCTATTTAATATTAATTTATGCCACGCAATATAAAACATTACCAAAATATTATATTGAACAAACTGGTATTTCTTACATCCACTAGGGGCAGTGTTGCAGGGGGACAGGTTAATCGTTACACTCTGATGTACTGCATGTACTTAAAGATCAGCCATGATTCTGAGAGCTATTTTAAGGTATTTCTAAATGTAGCACTATTGCATTCTTAAAAATGATGGTTGATACATTTATTTTTTTATCGTGTACTACTGATTGCTTGGGGAAGTTTAAAAAAATAAAGTCAACAGAAAGTAAGGAATTGGTTCTTTGCCTCAAAATTGACAATAAGCAAGACAGCTAGACCTCCACTGAATTAATCAAGAAGCCAGTCAGCTAAGACCAGACAGCTATTACAGAAAAAAAAAAAATAACATATTAGCTTTCTGACTTCTGATCCATGGAATCCTATTTTCTTTCAATATCATTCAGATTACTGCCTACTGTGAGACCACTTGAAAACCCTTCCTGTAAAAGTATAGGTTGCCGATGTGAACATATTGATCACGTCTTTGCTCACACCAGTCAATATCAAGCTGGTGTCAACGTGGTATTGATCTGATAATGCAGATGTTTATCACTTAGGTGATAGTGTGAATCCCTTGGCTGTTTTAAATTCAGATTATAACGGATGAGAAATACTGTTTAAATGTAGTGAGCTGTCAATCTGTCTGTCAGTCTATGTTTTAATGCTTTGTTTAAAATTGACACAGTGAGGCATGTTTTAAAGATGTATTCAAATGATCTTCAATGGAAATGGTTTTGTACAAATGCCTTTTTGGATAAAAGAACCATACAATCTCTCTCTCTCTAGTATCATAAAATAGTAACAACTTTGATTGGGGTCACTTTGTTATTGGCGCTGGTATCCTATTTAAATGACTCATTTTCAATACTATATGCATGTCATGAATGTTAAAATGACTGGAAGGGTATACAGAGACATCCATACAACCTAATACTCCCAATAATTTCTAAATAATGTTGCTGTAACTGTAACACATGGTCGCCTTCACTATATCCCAGTTGCCAGGGATACTTAATGGGGGCCAAGACATTTGCAAAAATAAAGATAAAAAAAGAGTTTCTACTGACTGATTTTTGTGATTTGTTCATTGTACACAAGCACAAGAACTGATAATTTATTGGTGCTATTTTGTGACAAAAGCTACAATTTTTTATATAAAACACACACACACAGAAAGGGAGAGAGACAACCTCTATAGTACCTGGTGCACTTGAGCTGGAATGACCCAACAACAAGCACCATTACCAGAGTAAAACCAGATGTCACCTGATAGAATGCCCTGTATTACTGACTGTGTTATAGTTACGCATTAAATATAGTTTGCAAATGTATTAATTTGCTTGGGAGGTTAGTCAAATCTCTCAAAGATTGACCTATGTGTATCTGTTTTTATCTGTTGCATTTATAGTGTGCTTTCACACTTCATTCAGAATGAAAAATATTTGCTTATTAAAATCTGCAATTTTGAAGGGGTTCCAAAATTAATGCTGAAGCCTACTGCAAATCTGTGAAGGGTTGTGTGTGTGTGTTGTACCACATATATCATGTCAATATGGCACCGCTACATTTAACAATGTATCTTTTTGTTCGTTGTAGGTTTTTTTTTGTGTCATTCTTTTTAAATTAAATTAATCGATTCATTGTTTAAATGTATCCAACCCCTAACCCTATCCCTTAATGAGAAGTGTTAGCATAAATGTGTGCCAAAGTGTAATAAAGCCATAGTGAAATCAGGGTAAAGCATAGGTAATAAATCAATGTGAAAATGTACTATGGGGGTGTGTGGGTAAATGGTTCTGATTTGGCCAGTGAGCTAAGCCCAAAAAGCAAAAAAAAAAACAAAAAAAAAAAACAGCAGTTCTCTATACTATGAGGGTTTATAGTTTCCATAACATTCTGTTCTTTTTTTGTACACCAAGACTTTATTTTATCCATGTTTCCCTGAATCAATACCAGCTCCCGTTTTAAATAACCTCCATAATGAAAAAATTGATTCTCCAGGAAGAGTAATAAGTAAACTTTACTTAGCCTCTCATTGCCTCAGAGGGAATCACAATACATAAACATGGTCCATCTTTCTAGCTTCCAAAACCTTTGTTTATTCACCCCATACTACTAAAGTAATTAGCACCTGTGATTCATTTTCTAATGTTCTAATCACGGTTTTAAATGAATCTATGGATAAATCTAAATTACTTTGAAGTTTAATTTGAACCTCCTGGCCCCAAGAAATGGAAATCTCTAGAAAATATGCAGGTAGATTGAATAATGGATTTTACTAATGTGTAAAAGAGAAGAACAAATAATTCACTGTCAAGTTTGTTTTTTTCCTTCAACAAACTTATACAATGTTAAACGGAGATGTACCAAACTAGGAAAACACCATTCAGTGGTACATGTGAAGATGGAATGCTCCCTCACCCCTCAAGAGAGAACCGGTGGTCTCACCTGTCCAGGGAAGGCTTGAGGCATGGAGACTGAACTGCTCCCTCCCCGAATTCATTGCAAAGTAGTTCCATAACTAGGGCTATTTAGCTCTTTTTCAAAGTTTATTTTTCAGGGCCTCACAATATATAGTAATGAATCACTTGCCTTTATGTATTTGACTGGGGTTTTGCCACTTAAAAGGGTTTCACTTCCAGGTTAGGAGTCATTTCTGACCATGTGAGTTGACGGCATGTCGTGTCTGTGGAGACATTGGTATCCACGGTCAACAACGGGAAAGCATCAGATATGACTGACAGCCGTTTGTGTTGTGATTTTCTTTAGCTTGGATATCTCCACCTGGCCACACCTGGTCAACTGCTGTTCAGAAGCAATGAAATAATTAGAAAAACATTAAGTAGCAAAGGCCCTGAAACCCATTGCAAATTTGACAGGTGTTTTTTTTTTCCTGTCAGGTGCTTCATTTATTTATCATTTCAAATAGCATGAGGAGGTCATAACCCTTAATCTTTATTCAGATATTGCCCTGACGTCAGTATTCATTTAGCTGTGTATTCATATTAGAACTCCATGAATAATGCATGACATTAATAACAAACAAACACACACAAAAGAAAAAAAAAAAATCTTTGTTGACCTTGTTAAACAGTACAGGATGTTCTGGAATTCTCAGGAAGATTATTACTCACTAACGCGTAACGTGAATGTATGTATGTGTTACGATCCTTCCAATTCTTCGACAAGTCACTCGGTGACACTGTACAAAGCATCAGTGGTTTATTAAGGTCCTTAAGAAAATTATGGGCCTTCTCACATAAAATGCCTAAATGGTTTTCAGACACTGTAAATGTAATTTTTATGGCCGAGTTATTTAATTGTCAGTCATATATTTGTTTTCATGTTATTGCTGATGTTCTTAATAAAACAAAATGACACAATATGTTGCTCATACTTTTGTATAATAACGAATGCAATAAAAATCTTACTGCAGTATGTGTGAGATGTGTATACACATATATATTATATATATATATATATATATATATATATATATATATATATATATATATATATACACACACAAGACTTTACACTGTCACTAATTGTTATTATTGTCACTAATTACTATTTATTTACATAGTAGTTACTTTGTAAATACACATGCTTACACATAATTACAATGTTATTATGCATAATTACAATGTAGTTAATGTGTAAAGCTTTTTGCATGAGATATGTAAGTACACAATTGTATCAGAATAGGATTAGTGTTAAGATTAAGGGTTATGGTAATATTGTGCAAAAAATATTTACACATTAAGTACATTGTAACTATGTAGAATAACATTGTAATTAAAGGGATTTTGAAAATTCTACACCAAAGTCAATCTTCTTTTTCACCCCTTCATCCCTGTCGCTGTGCTCAAATCTGTCATTGTAAACCCCAGTGCCTTTCCTAGACTATTGAACATCATGACTTGAATCTGGTGGACCCCTTTGGGTGTCAGTAACAGCTGTCACTTTTGAAAGGCCTATCCTTGCAGAAAACTGGTGTCACTCTATGCAGCGGAGTGTACTAACTTAAACAGAACCCTTTTAACTTTTGTGGTGGCAAGTTAACTAGAACACTATACACCCAATACATGCCACATAAAAAAAGTTATTTTCAATAATAATAACTGTAAACTGTAGTATTACAATATTTAATCCATAGCAATGAAGCAGTCAATAGCCCTAAATTAAGAACTACTAAAAATAACAACAAGTTATAAACTCAAAGACAGTCATTTTGACTAGATGTCTTTCTTAATGCTTCAATGTTGAAATTAGTTTTGTGGATTCGCGACCCAATGGTTAAAGTGTAAAGAAACTCCTATTGGTCCCATTTAGAGAAATTTGCTTATGTGATATTTAAATACAAGATATTTATTTTTAGGAATGTAGAATGACTAAGAGATTTTATCGCCCAGTTATTCTCACTCGGGGACGCCAATCTCACTAAATACCTTGGTATCTCTGAATAGATAATCACCGGGCTCTTTAAATATATGCAAATGATTTTAATGAGCAATCTATCCCACTAGCGGTACCCCCAATGTAATTTATTTACAGCCAAGTGGGAGACTTGTCATGTATGTAAGTTTCTCTAAAATGGAGCGCTCCAAGTCTAGAAAGTTTTTAAAACAGCAGACTTCAAGTGAATAGAAAGAAAACACAACACTGCTATTTTTAGTTAGAACATCTATTTTTAAGTGCAGGACTGCTGCACAGCACTTTAGCTCAGAGAGTGTTGTTTCAACACCACAGCCTATTTTTGCATTACGCATTTCTATAAAGAAGAACGTTACAGGGGCATTGTGATGCTTCTTTAAAATGCAGTTCTGTACGCCTGGTCTGGCAGCTGCAGTAATTGATTTGTGGCACACAGTGATTGCAGAAATAAAACCTTCCGTTTATTGACCCAGCAATTGTCGCTGACTACTTTTATTTGTTGTTTTTATTTTTTTTTATTCATGGCTTTGTCAGCACAAATCAGTGTGCTTCCTCTGGGGAAAAAAAGGTTAAATTAAAGCACAAAAAGATGCACAATGAACATTTAATTGTCCATTTAGTTCCAATGCATCAATATTTCAGCCTGGGTTTTATTTATTGAGAAGATTTAATGCACATTTTTATTTCAATTAATATATGCTGTTGAGTCTGTTTGAGTTGAGCTTTGGGTGTATGCATATTAAAAGCTTTTTTTTGTTTTTTAAGTCGTTTATTTACTGGTTTATATCGGTGACCACACCTCCAGGATCATCTTTGGCAATTCAGTGTACAGCGACAATGATATGAGGCTGCTGTTGGCATAATGATACAACCATTAAAACCTTTTTCATAGTTTTATTTCACAAATGCACGGCATCCATCAATCCTTCAAGCCTGTGCTGGCTTCAAGACTTGTCAGCAACCTTGAAACAGAATGACTGGGGTGGAACATTCCTACTACAGTAACTAATTATCATGGTATCCCAGAATTCTGACTGCCATGGTATCATATTTGTCAAACAGACAGGTGTGATATCGTATCAGGGCCACTCTACTGTTAGTACAGATACCCTGTGTTGCCACTGCTGTGGTGTAATTGTTCTGCTAAGATTTCTTCAGAGTACCGCACTTATATTATTATAAGACCCAAATGCAAAACTTTCTGTAAGGGTAACCCTATTTATACATCAGTGGCTGATTATTAAAGCGATGCATGGCTGTTGGAATTGAAAATGTCTTGTTTCAGTAAAACTAAATGTTTTGTCCCAGTAACCTTTTCCCTAGCAGGTACGTGTTTGAAAAAATTGTCATTTTTGCCAAGGTTCCGTCATTTATGCTGACTGGGAAAAATATTTGTCAGTACAGGAACATTCACAACTTTAGCCATGCATAATCTTTGAAAAGCTAAAGAAACTTAGTCTGGAAAAAAAAAAAAAAAAAAAAAAAAAAAAACACAACAACATTTGTCTTCTCCTCACTGAAATAAAGAACATTACAATTAATCACGCAACATCCACACACTGCTTTCCTGTTGTTTCCTTTGTTTTCTATGGAGATCGGCCTTCTGTTATTCGTGAATGACAGAAAAGATGACATTAATTAACAGCTCCTGTTCTAAAACACTGTTTACTGATGAAACACTATGAGCCTTGCTCTCGAAAGTTAACTCTTTTAGTGGACGTCATGACAGTAATGATGGAACTTATTTAATTAGTGCATACGCCCTCTGAACTTTATTGGCTCAGGGGTTCCATTATTGTATCATAACATGCCACAGTAAGGCATTTATCCCTTAAATATAACCAGGATTATAATGCTCTTATGCAACACCTAAATAGGCAAGAAAGAAAGAAAGAAAGAAAGAAAGAAAAGAACTATAAATATTAAGAGAAGAAAGAGAAAGAGGATTTATGAATAGGCAAGAGAAGCTTAGAAAGAAAGCCAGACAGGAGAAAGAAAGAAAGAAAGAAAGAAAGAAAAAGAACAGGGTGGAAGAAAGAGAGAAAGGATAAAATAGTGGTAACATGTTTTGATAAAGCAGCAGTATCTTATATTGCTATATAGTGTATGCTGGCCCCAATCTCTCCTACGTTATTCTATTCAGTCCCCACCCCAAGCTATTACCATGGACCTTGATTCTGATACAGCTTGAAAGACAGTCCCCATCTTTAGAAGAAGCTAAAGTGAACTGGTGTTGTCTCTAAACGAAAAAGCCACGGCCAGTGGCCTCTCCACATCATGGCACAAAACACTAATCACTTTAATGATTGCTCTCAAATGTAGATCACAAGACATTATACAGATTCATGCAGCACTGTACTCTGTGCAAGGTTTGAAACTTGCACTAGCCTCGCACCCAGTCCTAGGTTTCACAACTTCCCTTGTTTGGGAGTATTACCAGATGCCAGCAGTCTGAACAATCCTGTCAAATCTGCTCTGAATTAATCACCGTGCTTAAGGGAGGGAAAACTATGTGTTTAACATGTTTTGACAATCTGATGCATCTATGTATCCCCCAAATTATCCTACTCTTAACGACTTTTGCTAAAGGATGATTAATCATAGCTAGATTGGTGGTTGGTTATGTGTTTGAAATTAATGAGTGTTGTTACTTCAATGGTGAGTTACTATCTTTTTTGTTCTTAAATCTGTCTTTTCTTGGCTTTGAGATTGCATACTACTCCGTAAATGTCTAGAAATAGTGAGGATACACACACACACACACACACACACACACACACACACACACACACACACACACACACTTAACATTCAAAGCTATTTACTCATAGATTTTGGAACATAAATATATTATCAAATGCATGCAATCACTGCATGGTCCACACCACATTTACATCTCATTTCATCTTATATATATATATATATATATATATATATATATATTATATATATATATTATATATAGTATTGTTGTCTGCAGTACTGAAGTCAGTCCCCTCCCTCCCTCTCCCACCACCACAACACCCCCTTTCAAGTTTGTAAGAGGCTTTTACTCTTTGAAATTCTTGCCTTCCAGACATACAAGAAAAAGACATCTTTGTAAATGGCCATTAATAAAGCTTTTTTTTCTTACCATATGCTCAGAGTCCTGATCCCCGTTGTTAGCATGTTATTATGCATAGTTACAATTCACTTAGGTTATAAATGTTTTGCATTAAATAGTAAACCCTAACCCTAACCATTTTCTGATACAGCTGTGTGCTTCAGGTCCACCACTGTTAAGATCGATTGTACAGTCTCCACTTTTTTCTGTTCAGTTTGTATGACTGATGTCTTTTTCAGCATAATATTTTATTCAAAGCCACCAAACTGAGCAGCCTTTTACAGATAGGTTGGTGAGGTCAACACTACCTTACAACCACTAAGGGCCATATTCAACGTCTCAGTGGGTTTCACTAATGGCAACCTGTTGTTTTTTAAAGTTCTCTCCTTTTTCCTTTAACAGCTGTTGACCCGAACCCCTTGCAAAGCATTCTTTTTTTTTTTTTTTAAATCACACTGGAAATCTTCACAGAACACAGCAGGTCGGTTTCATTTCTAATCAGTTAAGACATTTTCTCCTTCCCACTGCCAGGCACTGTAAATCAAACTCTTGCATCTTTTAAGTGAGTCTCTGGGTAGCAGTGGTTCTCAGTGTAAATTGCCACGTTCTGTCTTTAAAAGCTGGCCACTCATTCGAAAGCTTATAATTAGGTAATGTCCGGTCTCCAGGGAGACAGAGAGATAACATCAGAGCATATCACTGCCTTTTATTTCCTTTAATTCCCTTCTGCAGTAACAGGAAGAACCTGTACTCAGAACTCCAGTCAATTACAGCAATGTGTAGCCAGCCTAAGGTTCTGCTTGAGCTCGTCACATGAGAGAAAATTACTTTTTACCATTGCTGTGAATTCAATGAACACAGCAACTTCAAAACTACACTTCAAAATACAGGTATACTAGGAACAACTGCATACAAGTGAGGAGGCTCAAAAACAGCGTACTCTTCACAAAAGCCTTCAAAACACAAAATTTCAAACAAAATCTTCCATTTCAAATTCATAACTCATTCATTTTCTAGAGCGTTTCAGGTCCTACCCATACGGCCTCTGGATGTAAGTAATGCCTCCATGATGCCAGACAGATTTCAGCCCAGAAAAACTGATTTAACTTTGAATAGTGTGCCTATCAGTGGTTAAAGCCATTATGATTATCACCCTTTAGTAAATACGATGTGAATAAAGCTCATTTCATTATTCAGAGCGGGGTGTCTCATTTAAATGCATTACCATACAAATCACATATTCTGATTACCCATAGTGTGGCACAATAAAATCACTGTGTGCCATAAGCAGCCCACTATTTCAATGAATAAAATAGCAATAGTAAACATGAAAATCATGAACATGCACACTAATTACAATTATGTTACACCATAATATTAAGTGCCCTTTTGTAAATGAGGCCCTATGTGTATAAAACAAACAGCTAGATTCAATTGTAGAGTTAAAAGACACACACACACCACTTGATGTTGACTCTGTTTGAAGGCAACTAATACATCATAGGAGCATTGATCTGCCAATTATTTTTGACCTCACAGAAGCAAATTAATTATCAAATAAATACTTATTAAGGTTTTAGCATTGGAGGTAAAGTCACATGTCTGAGTTAATCAGTTCTACTTTGTCTACACACATTACGTTTAATTAGTTTTATACTTAATGTCACTGCAATATTAATAATAATTTTTGTTTGCACCTTAGAGACTTGTAAAAACACATTCCATGTTAAAAAAACACGTTCTGAATAGCGAAATAAGGTCTGGAGAATGCCAGTACATTAATGGCCCTCGGTGAAGACTGCGTGTTGTTCCATGATTTTTCCACCCCTCCCTCTGCAAAACGGGGTTTATTTTGGTTTTCCATATGGAGACATAGTACGGTCATCTACTTAAACACTTGATTGCTAAGCTTGCCTTTAGCTGAATGGTAAGGCATCCATCTCTGATTTGCCTTTTCATTTAATGGGTGAGATGTCAATTTATTACAACAGTCTGGCTCAAAACAAGATGACGTATTTGAGTATGTGTGCCACCCTGTTGATTGGTAACACTGAATTGCACCTTTTGAAGATTTATAATTAAAATAAAGATCTTGTCAGCTCTTTACTGCAGGTGATAAAACTTGACTGATAAGAAATGTGCTTTGCCATAGACTCTATGAAGTTTTGGAAGAATGTATCTAAGCACAGCAGGTGGAAATGTATTTTTTTGGGGGGCTACATGAGATCATTTGCACACACTCAGTACTGTGACCCATCACAAAGGCTTACATGTATGTATCTTTCTTGTAGACTATAAACCTTACCCTTGCTCTCCACTTGTGTAGTTTATGGGTAGATCTTTTAAATACAGCACTATGTATTTGTTCCTTTCACCTAGCCATTCTCTGTGCTATAGGTCACGTGATCCGATTGCAGTAACGCCATTGGAGAAAAACTGACCTGCAATTCAGGAAATGATTAGGTGTATTCCAGATTAAATTAAATTGTGCCACAAAAGACTGCCTGCTTGACAAAGTACTGGCATTTATCCTTTTTATGGTTTTCATCCACATTGACAGCAGATCGTTACTCGAAATTGTAATGAAGCTCATTGGAGCCAGTGTTTGTCAATATCAAAGGTTGCCAAATGCGTGTCCCTGTATTATTTACACCTACATGCTGTGCAGAGCCATTGTGCAGAGCACTTTCTTCTTTCGTTGTTCACAACAGCTTTTATTCTGAAATACAAAGCAAAGTCTCTCAAGATTTCTTATTTCTTTGTATATTTTTCCCATGTGTCCTACTACATGTTCAATGCACCTGTGTGCTCTACATATACATTAGACTATAATGAAAACACTGGTAGACAAAACTGATTTCTAATCCAAACCATGGTACTGTAATTTCTGTTAAAAGCAGCTGTAGAAACTGAATTTCCACACAGGTGAACTATTACTGCAGAATGTAATAATATAGTAATAGTATTAAAACCATAAATGGCTACAATTATACTGAAGTCACTAATAACATTTCTCTTTATATGTTAGTCACAGTAGCAGATTTAAATATCCCAAAACTCACATATCTATTACCATTGTATTATTTTATTATATAGGTGATAGCAATAAACTAATAGGAAAACTGTTGTTGTGTTCATACAGTCGTGTGTAAATGTATGAGAACACCTCATTGCTTCTGTTGTTTTGATTGTTGGGCATATGAAATCTTAACACTGCAACTGCAAATTTATAACATGTGTCAAAATAATCAAATTAGTGATTTAATTGATGAATTTAATAGGCCACACATGCAATGCATTTAAGAAAAGGAACACATAGCCACACATGGTAAAATGCATGAGGCTTTTTAGAAGATGCCTAATTAAAGCACAAAGTGATCTAACATTTTCACACACATGAGTGCCTATTGTTTCTATATGAGATTGTCACTCCCTGATATTTTCATGTAGGTAGGTTATCACACTACTGTATAGGTTTGTAAAGTGCCGATATTTAGGTCTGCCACTGTTTAGATAATTAAAATAGACCTCAGACATTTAAACAAATTAGTTTGAGGTGTGGTGGCCAGGAAACCAGCTACTTACATCACAAACACACAATCATATATTCTACTTTATGCATTACCCAACTTTAATCATAACTCACCCCCCTTCATGCTACTCAGAACTCCCATCACCTTCTAATATGCTGTACAGTGGCACAAAGTCTGAAGCATTTGTGAGCAATCTTTTTTTGCGATGTTTTGCAGAGGTTAAAACAATACAAAAATAAAAACAAAATCCAACAAATAAATGTAAAATATTGAACTCTCTTTCTAAACTCCCTACCACTAAATCCCTGTCTTGTTAGTGGAGAATAAAATGCCAGATAAATGTCATGGCTGGCTTTTAAAGGATGCTAGACAAATGGCAGTTTTGCTTTCTGTAAAGCTGCAGAGCTTCATGACTAAAGGGAGTTCTGCAGTGCTATACAAGGGAATATAAAGCCAGTAAGTGGTGTGGTAAAAGAAAAGCAATAACACTCCTAACTAAATTTGGTGCAAGCCATCTCACTTGAGAAACATCCCAGAAAGCATTTGTGTCTGTAGTAGTGTGCACATCTATAGAAACACCTTAAGATTTGCCATTTCTATCATTTATATTCTGTTTCTGAGGTTTGACATTACAGTTTTTTTTTATTCACAGTAACAAGAGACCTTAAAATTAATAGGCACGGTTTATAGATTATTGATTATGTTTAGGAAGTTGGATTCACTTGCTGAAAAGATTGTGTTTTGAAAGCCCACTCCCGCCCCCAGTACATTTCACCTGCATTTACTTCCAAACTCCAATACACTCACTAAAAAGGTCTAATTAAGCGCATTATTAGTTCAATTTAACTCAATTAGTTAAGTAATTGAGAGTGGTTGGAATGAAAACCAACAACAAAGGAGGTCCCCAGGACCGAGTTTAAGAAGCCCTGAGGTAGACAATCATTGAACATTTGAGTTAAACATACAATGTCTGTCAACCTTATTAAGACCAGTACCAACTATCATGCTATTTCCCCTGATCACAGCCTTGACACAACCTGACATAGACTCCACAGGGTGCTTTCAGTGGCCTAGAAGGGAGTCATGCAGTCATTACATTTCACGCAGATGGCACAGAGAGATAGGTAGAGAATCCCAATTCTGGTCATTCAATTAATTTCAAGCATTATCAATTGCATTAGATTGTGGTGGCACTGGAAGACACCAGAAGTCATTGTCCTCAAACCAATTGCACACAACTCTGGCACAGCGCATGGGTGCATTTAGAAAGCAGCCATTGTCATCAGGGTACAAATGTAATATTATTAAGTGGACCAGATCTGTTAAGATGCTTCAGTAAATCCAGGTAACAGTAAACAGATCCTAATAATAAAGTGGTCGTCAGCGTGTGTACAAACACGAATGCAGTAAGGCGAAGTTTCAATACAGCTGTAAGAGCTCGTATTGTCTTGTATGACACCCAGCTCAGCACATAAAGAGCAATTTAATTAGCTGATGGTTTAGGCACGTTGTCTCTTGTCTAACTGAGTTAAGCACTTACGATGCTTGCAGGGAAGACAAAACCTTACCCCTCTGGGAGTAATGAGGGCTTGCCACTGAAAATGAAAAATAGACCTTTAATAATGAGAACTAATTATGTTATTGGAGAACGAGAAAGGATACCATGTGGGTTTTCAGCACTCAATTAGGCTGCTGAACAGGTAACTGACTTGCATGTAGAGTTTGGTAATGGAAATGGCAGTGCAATACTGCTGGTGCTCTAGGAGGAGTTTTCTAACAAAGACAGTGTGATCTAATTAACATGTCAACAGTGTTTTCAGAGCCCTAGGCTATCTCTGACCTACAGTGCTGTAGCAATGATGAAACTCAAAAACGGCATTCTTTAGTTATTAAGAATATCAGAATCTGGGGTTATATACACCTGACACAGAAAGAGAAGCTTTCAATACCTCAAGATCATTTGGACCATCAGTGTAGCAACTGAGGGCTCTCTCCAGGGGAGGTAATCTAATTAATTGCCTAACTCTGTTAATGCTAGTGACACATTATATCTAAACAATAAATTTCAATGTAGAATGTAGTGTGGGCATTTGTTAAGATTTAAAACATGGTCCATGCTCATGCTTACAGTGTAACAAAGTAGTTAATTCTAAGTGTACCATAATTAATAAACCAAATTGATAATGATCTCATCTTTAAATATATGCAAAAGATTTTCATTTCAAATAAGTTCCACAGGTGCAATGACATCCCAAATATGTACTACCCATTCAGAATGGCTGTGGGACAATGGTCCTTATTTGACTGAAAAACATGTTTCTGCAATGGTGATACACACTGATTTTTTTTCAATTGTGATGAATCTTGTACATCATTTGTACCTTATTTAAATCATTTGGAGCATTGGAATCTTGGGGTAGATGGATACAGCTGTCTGCATCTGATCGTTGCCTGGTTAATTACCCAGTTTGGTCATTTCTGTCTCCAATTTTTTTTTGTACCCATTGTGTATTGAATCAGGCACTCACATAACACAGAGAGAGATAGAAAGATTCTCCTAGTAAATGCAATTATGAAAGGATAACAAACCTGGGCTCTCTTTCTATTCAAATCAATGCTGTTCTCACTATGTCTGGAAGAAGCAGGGCCCTGTCTACATTTACAAGACAGGGCATATAAATACTGAATGCTCAAGTGGCTTTCATACCAGATAAAGCAAAATAGTAGTATATTTAAACAGGGGGAGGGGAGCTGCTTTAACAATCCCATGTAAAATAGAACAGTTGATCACAACTGCATCTAAACAGGTGAGGGAAAAAAAGGATCATAGCGGATCAGGGCTTGGTAATAGAGGTCGGCAAAATAGCAGAGATGCAATCGGCAGTCAAGAACGAAGAATGCATTGAGAACATTTTAGTATTTAGAAGCAAGCAGAACAAAAAGTGAAACCATGCATGTGCATATTATTACACACAGCATGCACTGAGAGAAGCAGCTATTATTAAAACGCAAGCAGGATGTTTTTTTTATTATGTCATCGCATAATAGATGCAACGACTTTAGTCCAGCAACGTGCAAGAAAAGCACATGTTTCTAAGTAGCTAGCTACTGAGGCCCCTAAGAGGGTGATTAATCGATTCAAGTTTAATTGAGGCTAGCGAAATTAAAGGCATGGTGTTCGAGTGTTTGACAAGTCAAGCACAAGGAAGGTGCAGCTGTCCCTATATAGATTTTCCATTTAGCAACTCAGTTATTAAGTTGCACAGGAGGCAGAAATTACAGGGGTGGGGTTGCTTATGTTGCAATATCTTACAATATGTCACATGTCTGCATCCATGAATCAGTAGATAATAATCTAATCTTATGTGCATTATATTATTTTAATGAACCGAAAATATTCTATATTCACTACCTCAATCAATCTTAATTTATATTTGAAGATGGTTATCAATTGAGGGGTACATTAGTTTAGTAGGCAAGGTGTCTAAGAATGGCAACATATGCATTAAAAGCACCTATAAAATAAATAGCCATATGTTTCCTTGTTTTTGAACTGCAGTATTTTGTGTATTAGTTATGCATCCAAAAGTACAACTATCAATACTTTATTTGCTGCTGTTTTTTCAAGGAAAACATCCAGTCCTCTGTGTGACATAAAACTTTGAAGAGAAGCAATAAAAGCATTGTATCTTCCACACAGGAGAAAAGAATGAAGCTTACAATGGCAAATAACACTCAAACCTATAGAACACGGCTTTTAAAAATCAATTTCTGACAGTGTATTGGTGTTACAATTTCCAAGGCAGCTAAAACACAGCACACCACAGTGTTCAAACAAAGAATGAAAGCACTGTTTAAATTTTGAACAATGAATCATATGAAACATTTATTAATGTTTGTCTAGTTGATTTCTAGCTGAACATTTTTCATACTGATAATAAATGGAGCATTCAAGCGAAAGTCTATTGTGTATAAAATCTATGTTAAATACTGTATCTAATGCAGACACCAGGATCTAGGCAAACACTAGATCACTGCATTGTAGGAACTATAGATGTACTGGAAGGTATTATTAGAAAAAACTAATTTGCAGCAATTTCAGCACCATAGACAGCTCACCAGAGAGCTAATCCACCACATGAAATGCAGAAAACATTTACATTTGTCTTGAAACATAAGACCATTTTCAATCAAGGTTATTTGGCACATCAGTGCTGGCACAGTTTCTAGCAGCTGATTGTTATCAAAACTTTGAGAAATTGGGTCTTGAAGGATACCAGGGAGTCAGGACCAACAACATAGGCAGGTAACCCATTCCATACCTTCATCGCTTCTATCCTCTGTTCTCAGTTTGTTTCTCTGTCTGTTTACATTTGACTTGGTGGATAGGCATACAAGATCAATCACTATTGTTATTCATTTTTGTCCCCATTTCAAAATTGATGGCTTCAAATCTATCCCTGCAGTGTGTGTGTGTGTGTGTGTGTGTGTGTGTGTGTGTGTGTGTGTGTATCGTTAGTGAACAATTCCCAAGAGGAGTTATGTCATTTATCATTGCAACACCATATACACGCTCACATACCAAAACAAAAGAAGAACCCTTGTCTTTTCTTTTCCTTACAGTTGGTTACATTTAATCAAACAAACAAACAATACATCGCATGACATTGCAGCTTGATGAATGGATTGTAGCACTGCATTCAATATTAAAAATGAAGATGGTGATCAAGAATTCCAGGTCTATTATTTGGAAGCTGCATTCTGAGAATTAGATGAAAAGCATTGTGTAAATAAGCTGTATTTTAATACATCAGAAAACACTCAGGAGTTTGCGAGTGCTCACATAAAACAATGTTCATTTGTCTGCCTAGCTCGACATGTTAAACACATTACCAGTTTTCATTTTGCACCAATCTTTACAAAACTAGTAACATACACTCAGTCTCCTTTAGGTGTTTAATATTAACCTTTCCAAAAGTTCAATTGCAATATAATGGCTCTACAATGGTTTTGCACTAAGTTATATAAACAAAATACACACTGCTAGTAATCCATTGCAATATATTTGTTTCATTATGTTTAGGTTTATCCAGGATAAATTGATGTTTGTTCATAATCTTTATAAATTTCCACTCTTGTGTTCATATTTTCAATACACATACAGTAATGAGAAAATGTATTAGAACAGCCTGTTGCTTCTTTTGTTTTGAGTTGTTATGCAAACCATCTTGGAAAATTGTCAAAATAGGCAAATTGGTGACTGTCTGATTTAATTGATGACTTTAATATGCCAGACATGCAACTCCTTTCAAATAGTAAGAGAAAAGGATCACAGAGCCACAAATGGTAAAATGCATGTTTTTATTTTCAAAAGTTGTTTAAAGAGTAAATAGCAGGATTTCTAAGAAAAAAAATGTTTTCCATCCCCATGTGTTGCTACAACTATTTAAAAAACATACCTGTCTTTTTTGTGTTCATTGTTAACACTCTGACAACGTTTTACACTTACAACTTTAAAGTCTGTTTCAAAGCTCTTTTCAAAATGTCCGCTCTAGTGCACTAGGGTTTGGGATCTGTCCTCTAAATCAGGGGTTTCCAGTCCTGGTCTGGTTTTCATTTCAACTGAGTTATCCATTATTTAATTAGACCCTTAATTGAACTAATCTTTAGCTTAATTATATCTTTGTATTTGTTTTCAGGTCTTAAACAGTAGGAGATTTCAAGTTACCTATACAATTTTATAAGTAACTTGAAATCGGCAACTTTTTAGGAGCTGAGAACAATTAAAAAGGTCTAATTAAGCACATTGTTAGTTATCTAGTACTCACTACAACAGCCTAGCTCACTCCCTGGATCCTGCTGTCCGACTTGCACAGTCACTCTGAATTATACAGCTTGAACCTCCACTGAATTGCATTCTCATTCAATGCACTCACAAACGGGCAGTGATGCTGATAACACATTACAGAGTTCTACTTAATTACAGACCCTTCCAGTACTGATAATGAGACAGAATGCTGTTACATGCTCTTTGCTCATGTTCATCTCAAACATGCTCAATTGAACTGAGATATGGGGGAGACAAGAAGTCAAGAATTGAACTGAGATATGGGAGAGACTTGAAGTCATGTCCCCCAAGTCATTCATGCACAATTCTGGCATGGTTGATGGATGCATTATCATCTTGAAAGTAGCCAGGATACAAGTGCAGCATTGCTGTGTGAACTTAATCCACAATGATGTTCAAGTAAACTATAGCAACTTTATAATCCATGAAGAGTGTACCACCAAATATGCCCAAATAAAGTGTGGAAAATGTAATTAAAATCAATATTAATTCAATGCTACTAAAAATACTGAAATTAATAGGGGGTGTCAATAACTATGATCACCACTGCATATTTAGCCTGGGAATCATGTTCCTGGTTCAACAGACACATCCAGTACTTCTGGAACTGCAGTGCTTTTATAACATCTTCTGGGGATAATTAATGTGTTTAATGAAAATTATTCATGGCCTAATGCCAATATTGTTGGATAACACACTTACATTGCCAAAATTCCTGCAACATGACTTTTGGCACCAATCCAGTCTTCTTTTAGGTTTAATTGTTTTTTTTTTTTTAATTTCTCCAATTAATCATTGTCGTAAAGCCACTGCAGAAGTACAGTTTCTCTTGTGTAGATTTGCTGATAGTGTAACGGAATCCTTTCTCTCAAGACAATTCAGACTCAATAAGGTGTAGGGCATTGAGGGTGTGTGGTTAGCCAATGTTAGGTTGGATTTCTGCAGATTTTTTTCTTCTTCTGATTTTTCTTATTTTCACTACCATATTCCTAATGTTGTTTATATTCACTTTGTATCATTTTTTTGTCAGCACATTCCTGATGACTTAAAAAAAAAACTAACAATTTAAGTCTAATCTCGAGTACACTGGAGTGTAACGATACACCTGTCCCCCTGCAACACAGTGTATGTAAGAAAGCTCACATTGTTTGAAGTGGTTTTTATTGCTGATATATTTGATATCAAAGTGGTGCAGAGGTAAAGGTTACTAGTTTTATATTGGTGTTCCAGATGTGCTTTAAACAGGATTCTGAGAGTTCTGTTGTGGCTACAAAATCAATGCTTTAAAGTTCTCAGTTCACTAGGGTGTGGCGACTAAAACATGAAAATAATAGCATGTCAATCTAATCAACAAGAAGAACACATTAGGTAAAATAACTTATATTTTACTCCCATATCTAATTGCCCTTTAAGGGTTTCTGACTCTGGTTAGCCTACTAAAATGTATCAGATTAGGTACTATGGAAATTGAATTTTGGGTGCCACAGAACATACTGCAATGGTCACATTTTAAAGTGAGAATGATAACTTATTCAGTGATCCCAAGATATTTAGTAAGGAAGTGTGTATTTAAAAGAGCAATACATGTCACAGATATCATCATTACTTGAAAATGCATCTTGGGGAACCACTGGTCTTGTGAAATAGCATATTAATTATTTGCATATATTTAAAGATGACCTGATTTGGGCACCCCTGTTCTACAGTATTGTATTTAGAGTAATGTTCTTTTGTAGGTCTGTTGTTTGTTTTATCTGAGATTTTCAAATATAGGAATCTGCAGCTGTAAGGTTTCTCCTTCAAAATAATAGGATTTGCCCTCGCTGCAAGCGGAACATTTCCATCTCCTTAACCCCTACCTTTTCTTTGACCTTCTCATAAGGGGAAAGGGACGAACAAAAGCTTTACTGAGCACCCGCGGCTCCCTGTAGTAACCTTCATCTCAATGTAATCACTCCATTCTGATGGTGCTGTTTCTGTCTGGGAGTTATTTTTCCCTACAGAGAGCTAAATGAACAATTACCGACACAGCTGTAATAATATTTCTGTCACACACATACTTGCACTTGTAGTGGGGTGGATGGTGTGTGGGGGAGGATGCTGCTGAATTTATTGTAGAACCTTGAGGCATAATTAATGGTAATATGGTCTGGAACACAAAGGCGGCTTGACCCACCGATGATAAATGTCCAATGTTAATTGAAAGTAGACACACTGTTGTGTTATAAATGATATACGCTATAAATCACTAGACTCCTATTACCAGGTGTTGCTCTACCTGCAAGATTTGAATGCTGAACCTGATAGAAACGGCTAGAGAAATGACATTGGTTTGTTTGTGGTGATCAAAGTGCTTTTTCTCTGCAACTGTCCTTCTAGAAAAGTGTACCATTGACAAAAGGTTTTAATAAGAGTTCAGTGGATGGAATGAGTTTAGTGGAAGTCCTGCTATGGTACTGGAGTGTACTGCTATTATTTTACAGGGTAATGAATTACAACAATGGCCAATGCTTTGCCATTTTCAGATTGTTGTAATGCATGCAACTATGCTAATATCGTGTACAACTTGTGTGCATTAAGGACATGCTTTATTTTAGATTTCACTAATTAATCCTTAACTAGTATTAGCATTACACTGGAGTATCAACAAATATACAACCTAGGCTCTGGCAGGAGACACTATGAAGATTAATTACACTATGTAACACAATTTTTGTTCCTGGGTAGTAAGTGTTATTTCCTAATTGCTTATGCCTCAAAAGTATAGAAAATGGCTATTACTCCCCACAAACTTTGCTTTTGTGACCAGGACAGTGATATTTCAAATCGGGCAAATGTGTGTCTTTTCGTTCACATAAAGTCAGAAAAAAACAACATATAAATCCAAACTAACATGTATTTATACCAAAGTAATACAAAAATGACTACAGAAGATTTAGAAGTGAGTAGTTTTTCGAGATTTACGATTATACTGTAAATATATATTCATTCCACTGGACAATTTATTTACAAGGATCTATTAAGTTCTCTGCAAAGGCATATCGTTCACAGAAATAGGAGATGTTCATTCCATTAATACCCCTTCCTACACCGATCAAGTTATCTATCTCAGTCTAAGGTTTAACTTGTTACTTTTAAGTACTTTCATATATTTTATTCAAGCGTGTTTAAAAAGTTATTCAATCTGCATTACACGATATGACAGAGATTGATGAATTCACTCATTTGCTCAGTGAAAACTGGTTGGCAGATTGCAAAGTCTCCACTCTTTTAAAATTACAGTTGACCATAATTGACTAGGCGCTGTCTATGGTGCTGAAATTGTTGTGTCGCGCTAATGCCCACCACACAGCCTTTGCTTCGATAGAGATAAGGGTGGAGATAGGGGTTCTCGCTTCGAGCCGACCACGCCCACTTTTGCAAGCTGGTCCTGTTGCAAAACCGCTTCTCTGGTTAATCTCTTTTCAATGCACCAACCAATAGCGTTCTGCACGACTCCTTGTTAACACACAGGACAGACAACCGGAGCCCTGTTATTACACAGAAATTAAGAAGGAAATTAGCGAAGGGAACAAAAACGCAGTCATTCTTTAAAATCTAGCACCTGAACCCTGCTGCACGGTGCTGCGATAGAGGAGACGTTAAAATAAATAAATATATAGTGCGAGTCAAGTCGTTTCAGACTGTGTGCTGCATGTTTAGAGAGACACAGCGAAGTGCAATCGGACAAGAGCGAGGCATCAGATGAACGCCAAAGCGGTCTTACCTGAGCTGTCACATTGAGACAAGGAGGGGTGCCCTGTCTTAGGTGATCGTCCATTCTGAGCGTAAAACAGGCGTGCAGAACTAC
This sequence comes from Polyodon spathula, assembly GCF_017654505.1. Classification (NCBI taxonomy): domain Eukaryota; kingdom Metazoa; phylum Chordata; class Actinopteri; order Acipenseriformes; family Polyodontidae; genus Polyodon; species Polyodon spathula. The sequence continues at coordinate 1,311,209 of NC_054573.1, read as the reverse complement.
GATCAGTTTTATCTGATTTAGCTAATATAAGAATGGCACCGTCGCTCAGAAGAACAAAGAGAAAATAAGACTGCCTTGTTTTCTTTCTACTGGTCTGTGTCTGACTCTTCGGACTCTTTTGCCAGTTACTATAGCACGGTGAGATGGATTTATTCCTAATGGACCATACGCTTTGGGATTGAGTTATTAACCATTTTGAAGTCAACAAACTAAAACTAAAAAAAAAAAAAAAAAAAAAAAAACATGTTATTGTATATGAAACACCTACAGATATTTAAATTTTAGTGTTCTTCTTTTTTTAATTGACGTGGACATTTTACTTTAAAAAAAAAAAAAAAAAAAATCTTAAATGGACCTAATCTTCTGCTAATTCATTATTAATAATCATTATAATATATAATATATATTTATATATCTACTTATATATATAATATATATATATAATAATATATATATATTTATTTTTTTTTTTTTTTTCTGAGCTAGTGAGCTACTTTATCATTATTGACAACAGCATGTTGCTTTGTGTAAAGCAGATTTCATTAAACAGCCTAGAACTGAAGAGATCTTGAGAGCCATTGGATTTAATTTTTCCTTTTCTCTATTGGAAGGTGTCTCAATACGTGATCGTTTTGAGTTCAGTTGGGGAGGGTCTTTTTTCCCCCTCAGTGACTTATCATATTTCAGGATCGAGTGGTTTCCATTTTTATTCTTTGTTGGACTTTCTCTGGATAACAGTGAACCGAATTCTCTATAAACCCGATGCAGCCGGTGGACTGCAAAAATATCACGTTTATTTATTCTGTGAGACGTGAATAGGCTGGAAAATGCTACAGCAAAGGTGCGGTTCAATCACGATTTGTTAATCATGGGAACATCCGGGGGGTCGAATTAATGTTCATCAGTGACTTTATTGGACAAGACAGAATAATGTTCCTATACAGGAATTGAAGATATTATTCTGTGGTTATTGATTTCGTATTGGGGAGTAAAAAGGCGATTGTTTGCTGGCGACACGAGGTCCTGCTTGCTTTAAACACCACTGCTGCGCTGACTTGGCTATTATATAAAAACGCTGTTTGATTTGTGAGTGAAACAAAGGGCCGGTGGGGCTACACAATCCCTGTACACAAGGAGAGAACTGCAAGCTATCGTTAATCTTCATAAACTAATGTCCACCATTCGAAGGAGAGTCGAAGGAGTTTTCCCTTGCTGTAGCTATACAGAAAAACGCGGACTGTGGTGTAAAATTGGAACATTTACTTCTGGAAATACATCGGGCCAGCATTGATAAAAAATAATATAAATGCTGAAGGCGTACGGGATATAGCCACTGAGATATAGACACTAGGAACAGCATAGACCTTTAGGGGTAGTGGCCAGTGAAGAATCTCCATCGCTAAATGATTCTTTGAGAAAGATAGTTGGCGGGGACTTTTAAGAGGTCGTCTCGGGTGCCTCTAGCCAAAAAAATAAATAAAAAAGAAAGAAAAAGAAAGACAGATCTAAGAAGCGAGCATTTTCTCCTATGCAACTTGTAAATGTACGATGCACCCCAGACCTTGCGCGGATTTCTTTTGCGAAAGGTGAGCGCTGGCTTTTTGATGCGTTCAGCGGTATCGACCTGCATTGCATAGTGACAATCCACACGAAAAACAGTCGTGATAATACTGTCAGAGTGAATCCATCAGAAAAGGAGCAGAGAGAGAGAGAGAGAGAGAGAGAGAGAGAGAGAGAGAGAGAGAGAGAGAGAGAGAGAGAGAGAGAGAGAGAGAGAGAGAGAGAGAGAGAGAGAGAGAGAGAGAGAGGCCAGGAAATCGGAGAGGGAGGGGGGGAAAACAACAACCTACCCCTCACTGTGAGACGAGTCGCTAAGAAATAGAACCACGTTCTTTAAATCAAATGCACCTCTTCGGCAAAGGTAAATGTCTGTTCTGTGAAATTTTGCTTAGTGCTTGGCGAAGCGTGCCACAGCCTAAATATTGCATTAAACTGTTATTGTAGGTTGAGGGTCACGATAAGAAAGGGGGTACTAATGGAAAACACTATTATGCAGCGGGCTGGTGATCAGTGCACTTTTAAGGCAACATCATATACAACCCATTTCCCACGAGTAAAGGGGAACGGTTTAACGAAAATATTGTTTTACTGCACTAGTATGTGCTGTTTATAACTTAAACAAACAAACTCACAAACAAATAAACAAACAAACAAAAAACCCGGTAGTTATATAAGCTGTATTTTTGTTTTTATTCACCGATATCTGAAATGAATAGCAGTAACACTATGCTTTGTATTATTTTTCATCTCGGTTATTTCTGAATGAGGTCGTCATCTTTGATCACTGGATGTCAAGGCTTTGCATTATAATTCTTCAGTCGATAATCTATTTCACGCTCTGAGCAGCGCTACGTTGTGTGATGCAGGAGAACTTGACAGTTTCGCTTTAGTTTTTTCTGTTTCAATGTTGTAGTGGTAAGTACATGCCTAATATATTTTTTTACTGTCAGACTTTGGCGAAAGGGAATGCCCCAGTGGTATTTAGACTATCTGTGTGCGTGTAAACTGGCAATTAATGCAATGTTAACAGGGTGCCTATCTGTATTACTGATGGCAAGAAAATGGAAACACAGTGGAAAACAATGCCAGTTGCTGTTACAGTACCTGGGTTTATCTTGCTACTGAATTACATTCTAGTTTTGCTTTACTGAACAAAATGTGCGAATCGTGATTCGTGTTTTGCTCATATTAGAAGCGCTTTCCTTCACTCCAAATGAATGCCAATACCGCGTCTCATGGAATACTAGATTAACTACAAAGATGCAGTATATTGTAAATGTTCTGCCAAGTGTTCCCATTGATCACTGGTCTGTTTCTTTGCGTATTTGTTAATATTCGTTGCACCCCTTGCTGCTCATAAACGAAATGGACGGGTACAACCGGTATTTAAGTTCTTTATAATGATTACGTATATAAGAATATCATAGCTCCAAGCTTGGAAACTAAGGGCATTGCACATTTGAAATTAATGTACCTGACAGGAAAAAAAGTGTGTAATTTACCAGTTGCAAAATGAAATCTTTTAACTACGTTTTTCCTGTTAATAATATTGTTTCAGTGTGTAGGCATATACATTATGATTTGAGCATCCTAAATGCACATGCACATTGACAAAGAGAATATCTGAGCACAACATCACCTCCATGCCAAGACAAACAGTGCCAAGCTGTGATCCAGAACAAAAACAGAACACCAAACAAGAGTGCAACGAAACAGTTAGTCTACACATTACACAAGTTGTATTTTGCAAAGGTTTGTTTGATATAATTTAATGTGATTTGTCTTTAAAATGTTTTCATCTGAGGAACAGTTGCTTCACAGTCTTGTTAATTCATTACATTATCACAAGCAAAAAAATAAATAATACATGTATGTATGTCTGTCTGGACAGTATTTACAGTTTATGCAGTATGCATGAAGTCACTGCTGCTATTAGCTAGTACAGCTACAGCAAGCTTGTCGTCTCTATTGGAACAGGCAGGGGGCTGTGTGGTACTGTTCGTTGCAGCAAGGGAAACACACTTCCTGGTTTTCCACCTGACAGATATTCTTCATTCTAGTTTCACCGTCCTTAAAGCAGCAGTGTGCTGCACCTTTATCGTGTTTCATTTACATCATCATCACCATACAAGCTGTTGGTGACTGTTTCACAATATAATGCATTCCCTGGAATGTACTTTATAAGAGCAAAAAACGTATTAATGCCCCCAAATGTAGATAACAGTAGATGCAAATGCTTCCTATTGCTTGAATGTTGCTTTGTATTGTGCTTCAATGAGACAAATAGTGATAAGTGATAACAAAGACATCAATGCGGATTTTAAAACTGGTAACAACCAACATTTTAAAACATTAAGATAAAAACATTCTTACAAGTCCTTTATTATCACTTCCTGTGTTACAAGTAACAGGACCCCCAAAAAGATCTTGACAGTGTTTTGTGCTGTGTATAGGAAACAATGTGGGATCAGGTGAGATCCTATTACTTGTCACACAGGAAATGCATTTGTCATGGTTAACTGGCTTAAGTCAAAGTGAAAAAAAAGTGAGAGACAGGAAATTGTACAACGTAAGTTCTTGAAAACCCAACAATCCACCAGTAGTCACTTCACTTGAGATTTGGTAGTCAGCACACTTTTTCAAACAGAGACAGTGTGCTAGTGCTGGGGATGAGAGAGAGAGAGAGAGAGAGAGAGAGAGAGAGAGAGAGAGAGAGCGAGCGCATGACAAACCTCAGTAATGTATTCAGTAGAATCTAGTGCATGGGTCCTCTCATTTTTTATTGCATTGACCTGCAGTTACAAGACTCTGCTGATTTAGCACAGCGCCCTGTGTTGTCACAAACCGACAGAACCAATTAGCTCCTTTTAACCCTATATTGACAAGTGTTCTTAAAGGGAACACACTGTTCTGTTTTACATTTATTTTTACTGTAATGTGTCCCAAACACTGTTCAACAGCTCTATTTGATTAGACAGGCACTCTCTTATTCAGCATGCAACTTTAAAATAAAAAATAAACATCACAATAGAGTGCAGCTTGAAAGGCAATTTAAGGTTTGATTTCTTTACAACATATCCAGTGCAAGTCTTTCTCAGATTTCCAGTTAACTGGACAACTATATAACTGGGTACAGAGCTTGACCAAGCGAGATCAATCCAGTCTAGCTATCCTCAGTTGAGGAAAGATATCCTCAAATGCGAGGGCTTGGTTTTCTTCAGCAACGACTGAAGGTTATGAGTTATATTGAACCTGAAGAATTCCCATTGAGATGAATCTTTTCTCTAGAAGGGCATCCTGGAAAGCATTTAATTTCATGTTATGTTACATTACTCATCCAACAATCCAGAAAACAATTATATAAAACACTTCTGCAGTTCTGGGAATAACTAGACAATTTACCTGTGACAGTACCATATGGCGCTCAAATACATTTTGATCAGAGTATTAAACAAATGATGACTGAAGAGGTTTTTTTTTTGTGGGTCATTTTAAGAGTTGCCTAAAAGAAACCCAGTGAAGAAAAAAAACACACACAAATAATTCTTTATTAAAACATCATGACACCTGTTAATTTTGCAAATGTTTACAAGGATTTTGCGGCTTTACACAATGAGTTTCAATTTATTCTTTGATTCTGACCAGTGCCTGATCAAATGTAACTGGAGCAGAGATTACCAAAGACAAAAGTCAAACAGACAGCGTATATGGTAAATTCCTATTACTGCATTTCATCCAGTTCATTTATGATGTTTCTTCAAAGAAACTAGATGAATTTGCTTGACTGTGAAAACACACTGGCTTAACCCTTTCAGGTCCCTCCTTCTCTTAGTGTTGTACGTTAACGCATGTCGTCGAAAGATCACGTTGAAACCTCACAGGACTCCTAGGTCCCAGCCTGAGGTAGTGTTGAAATATATGCAAGCAAAAATGTTCTTTCCTGTACTCGTGCATACTCAATAAATATGTTTATTCTTTAGCTCGACCAAAATAATTTAAGCTTGAAAAGGCCAATACAACACTGCATGTATTGGGAAAGAACAAGTTTCACAAATATGCGAATAATATGTGTTTAGTAAATGTGACACAGTGACTAGAGGATGGTGAAGCCAGTATTAGTCATGAGGGGTAGATAAGCTTAGTCATGAGTTTTAAAGATGCTGTGATAACCTAGTGACCTACTGCTGCACTATAAAGGAAATGTAGGCTGAACAAGCTTGGCCTTTGATCAGAACAGCATGCATTTGAATGAGCAGCAGGTAAAAGGCACAGATGTTGTGAAGCTACGGGGATAAACACACAATTAAAGAGTGGAAAGAAAGAAATGGAAAAGTAACCAGTGATAAGCAGTGTTTCTGTATTATGTTGTTTTTCACTTAGTCATCTAGTATATCTGTATTTATTTAAAGCTACTGTAGTGAACTTGCACAGTCATTTGGTAGTCTACCCATGGTTATACACTGTGCATTTACCATAGTTTACTGTCGTTTGCTCTGTTTTTTTTTAATATACTTTACCATGAGTATGTTATATTAAATGTCTTTGTGTACTGTGTATTTTCATGTTAATTACTTAATAAATACATGTGTACTTACACATAATGTTATTAAGGCTAGTTGCAAAGTACTTATTGTCAGTATTTTTTGCATGATATAACCCTAACTTTTTCTGATTCAATGTGCACTTACATATATCGTCCCAAAATATTTACATGTTAAGAACATTGTAACCATGCATAATAACATTGCAATTATGCGCAAGTGCACATGTATTTACTAAATAACTACTGTGCAAATACACAGTAATTAAAGACACAATGTAAAGTATTACCACTTTACCTTACCTCTCTACAATACTTTCCTATGCTTTAATACACTTTGCTGTGCTTTTCCCATGGGAAACCTTTTTGAGGAAGCTCAATGTAATTAAGGCAATGTAATTATGTTATGTTATAAATATATATAAAAATATATATAGAAATCTTGTTATAGTACAGTATGTGTATTTTATCCACCTTAGCCTTCAATTAGAAAAGTCAAGGGTTTAAACTGAAAGATGATTATAAATGTGCTGTCTCTTTAAAGGCAGGCTGGTAATCCATGTAAGTCATAAGCTTATTTTGAGAATAGGAGATTGTCGCTGCCCATGCTGTGTAAAGAACTAATCTCTAGGTTGTAAGTACTTCAGCGAAAGACTGCGCTAAGGGTTTTATGCTGCCAGTGTCAAGGTGGTTATCAAGAATGCTTTTCCAACCTCTCTCAAATTACAGGGAGACAGTACTTGACCACACAGATTTTAATAGCAACGTGTACCTAACTAGTAAGGACCAATAGTAGCAACAACAGTGTTCTGGGGGAGACATCAGCCGGTGATGATGAGGATGGCGATGGATGTGTTACTGGAATACAGCTAAGTCTGTGTTCTCCTGAAATTCCCTTATCAGGGTCTGCCTACTGATAGGCTTTCAATGCCATGGTAACTACACTTGCTTGTTTCTATTTAAATATATTAACATGTTTGTGATATCATTTACTACATAGCTAATGATGTAACAATCTACTATTCATTGTTATTTAAACCTCCAGGCATCCTGGTATTGAGTCTATTTGTCCATTTACTGTCCTTCCAAAAGCCCAAATTATGTATCACTGGGTGATGAGGCAGTTGTTGATCGAATAGCAACATAGACAGTGGTAACATTATGACATGGCAATTGGTTGAACAACCAATACATTGAAGCACCATGGTAGCATATTCATATCAGACTGTACCAGGACCATTGCTCCTTCAGGTTTATGCACTGGGGACTGAAACAGGATCCCAATGGGTTTGCAATTCATTTTTAATTCACTTTGAATGGACAAAGGATGTCATGTTGCTTTCTCTCTCTGGAATTGTGATTTTTCACCACTAGGGTCTTCATTTAGTTAATCTGTTCTAGACAAATTCTACTTGTCGTGAGCGGTGAGATTTTTATTTCAGTCTTATCTTGACAGTAAAAAAAAAAAAAACCAGCAGAATTCTCTGCAGAGCAGCTTGTGTAGCTGAGCACAGCTATTTTAAGCCTTTGAAAAATTAACAGCAAAGACAGAGGCCCCAATTCCCGCAGCGCATGATGTGAAGCAGCAAATGTGACTTTCCTCACTTAACTTGGCTCACGTTAGTGTGGGGAGATGAAAACATAACAAATCCACTGTCAAGAAAATAATAAAGGAATATGTTTACACCTCTTTAACTGCTGCTACTTATCATGGCAGTAGAAACCTCTGTCTGTCCTATAATTTCAAACTGTGATTTCTGTCCACTCTGTTTCCAGCAGCTGTTAGTAAGTAAATGAAAAATTGCACTAAAAAAAAAAAAAAACACACCACCACTTTAGAAATTCCTGTTTCAGTGTCTGGTTCAGGAGCTGCCACCTCAGGACATATTGGATTTGTTATTGTTTTTGTAGTTGGCATTTAGGTTTTTACAATGGAAAGCACAAATGGCTCCAGCAGTCTCTATTTAGAAATGCTCACTTGAGTTCAGTTTTCTGTAGATCGCATTATACAATATATCATTTCTGAAAGTTATTTTTTTGTGGCGAGGGGACTAAAAACATTATTCAAGTAAAAGCAATGAGAAATACGCCAGTAGCTTTGCACCTCCAGCTTTGCTAATTAGATTTTTAAGTCTCAAAATTCAACCTTTTTGACCATCATCCAAAACTTAAACACTCAATAATGGCAAATTAAACAGGGATCTGCCAAACAAGAAAGATTATTAGAACATAGGGTGTTGGACTTGCTATCTCTATGGAACAGGGCTGAGGTTGGGCGTCAGCTGGCTACCCTGCGCACCACAAGCGAACATCTTAACCATAATGCAAAAGAGCAGGGCCTTCCACTTTTTACCTCCTCTCCCCGACAGGAGACATAATCCATAATGTCAGTGCATCACACAGCACTGCCCATTACATTAAAAACCCAAACAAGGAGGTGGAGCAGTTGAACCATAGTCACATTGACTGCTTTGGTTGTGTGGAAAACAACAGCCAGCAACATTGACAAACTCCACCCTGCTGAAACTCATAATGAATTTGAACTGTTGTCATTAGCCTAAAAAGTGCCCAATTAGCAAGGCAATTGTTAGGGCAACAAACACAAAAACAGATGTATATTTATTAGCCCTTAAAAACACCTTCACTGTAATACCGGCATTAGCTGAAGGAAATGCATCTCCTCCCCATAACTAGAGCAGCAAGAATGGAGATGTAATCTTAATTTCAAAGAACTTCTGAATGCAGAACAAGAGAGATCTGCTGACACGTATCAAATTATCTTCAGTGGCATTGCAGCAATGGCACTAATGCAATGTGCTAAGGGGTAACGATTTCACATGCTGTTAATAGGATGCCAGTGATAAAAATCAATGCATTGCAATACATTCTTTAAACAGTCATAACGGCAGGTGAATTGGACCCTGGACACTAAATTGCTATACAAAAAGTAGCTCTCAATTTTCCATTTGTAAGCATTCACATACATCCTAATGGCTTTGACAACTAATGCATTGGCATGACTTTGTTGAAATCACTCAGGATCGTTAATGCAAATGAAGAGGAAGTTAACGCATTCGCTCATGTTTTCGATGCAGTTGGCGAAATAGATCAGCAAAGGCACCCAAACAAGTTGTGCCTTTTCAAAAAACAGTTACTCAGGCATAGTTAGCTTTATGGAAATATATGACACCAACTATGCAATCTGTACATCTCTACATTATGAATGCTCCTTCAGGTTACAGATAGCCACATCGTCCAGATCATGATGAGAATCACACTGTTAACATCTGTGTTAAATTCCCCAAGCCTTACTGATCCTGTGTATCCCAGACAACTCCACCACTGAGCTGTCTTCCCTGTTGGTTTACACAGTAGAGTTGTTAAGCGCGTTGTCTTATAAAAGCACATTTTTAATGACGAGTGGCTTGGAACCTGATTCTAGGAAACTGGGAGACCTCAATTTGAGGCAACTTTACTGTATCAAACCCCACATCTCCCGTGGTGTGCCGTGCAGTGGCCTGAAACCTAGTCTCCTGAAACAAAGTTCCAAGCCACAAAGTGGCTTCATGTTCCCTCAGCTTTAGAAGCAGACAAGCAAAAGTAATAAAAGTAGACGTAAGGAAGCAGCAACCAGTACAGGAAAAGAAAGAAAAAAAAACACATTTCTTATGGAGCAGTCCTAACAGACATCTGATTGATACCTGGTTCACTGGTTTTCACTGTATTTCGGGAAAACTGTTGCATTAACTTGAAAATTGAATGCATAACAACTGCCAATGGGGAATCACTTGAGTGACCTTGACTCGACCACGATCCAATCAAAGGTGACTGACTGGTTGCTTTTTAATTAGCCTGTGGGTTCTTAATTATGTGCTGTATGTTTATTGTCTGAATGAATGTGAATTGTAACTTACCTTTAAGTTACCTTACCTCACCCTCCAAAACAACATGGCACAATGGTTATGCTTACCATATAACTCCATGTGCACTGGGGCAGTTTGGGGCAGCTTTTCAATGCACGCCCCAATGCATTCTGGTAAGTGTAGTCCTGCTGTGAAAGGTACCTGAGACAGCTCAAATGTACCAGAATACACTGCAATGCGAATTGAAAAACGTGAACTGTCCCAAACTGTCCTAGTGTATGTGGAGTCATATGGTAACCATATCAATGGTCTATCCTGAGCTGAAACGTAAATCAATCAATTCATAAACTCAGGTCTAGGTTGCAATACTATAACATAAGAGAAAAGATCCAAATCATTACACTGTACACAAATGGTATTTGGAAAAAAAGATCAGGACAGCCTTTTAATCAATGTCTGTCATATGGGGATATTGACTTTTTTTGAGTCATAGTAGGTTATTGTACAAGTCACAATGCTTAAGATCCCAGCCCACTTGCGAATCAAATGATGACCCTAAACACAGTGAGAGCTCAGTTCTCTGGCAAGGCTTCTTCTCTGATCTTTGCATACAATACAGCCTTTGCTACAGCCCCAGTACAATAGATATTTAAAAAAAAAGTCACTTTCAGGTAGTGGTCTAACAACCTTATCCCCATTCTCCAGTCCTTGAAAGAATTCAGGCCAGGGTTGGGGTGACTTGCGATGTGATGTAGCCTGCAGGTGGGTGTTCACTTAACTGTCCAAAGAAGCGTATCCTTTATTAGAGCGTTATTGGAATCTCCATTTTAAATTCAGGTCACCTTTGGTTTGTAGTGGCAGAGATGGAAGAAGCTAAATTAGATGAATTAAAGAGAAGACAGCTTCACAAAAAGGAATTTGTTTTTCCGAACCCGGGACCTCGGAGGTGAAAGGTTGTTAAATGAACATGTTTTGAATGGAATGAAGGCGGCAGTCATGTCACTCCCTGGATTAAAGCTCAAAGCTAGTTCAAAACCAGGATAAAGGATACAATTTGGGGGAAAAAAAATGATACTAATTCAATATTGGAATCACATACTGTACTGTAACCCACAACCACTGAATCTGGTTGCAAAAAGAAAAAATGGTTATGTGACTTTAAATCAGAGGCGACCAAAGTTGGCTCTTCCACTCCTGGTCCTTGTTCCATATCCTTCTGAATCATTTCATTGAACCAATTCAATCTCCATCCAGACCCTGAAGCTGTTTGTGATCTAATTTTACCTGTTAAACCTGGAGCCAAACGGCCCTCCAGGACCGGGATTGGACACCACAGCTTTAACATTTATGAAACTATGTTTTTAATCAGAGCGGTTCTGAGTTAGTCCTAAATATTGTGCTTCAATCTGTTTTCTTTTTAAATTTTTATAACTGTCTTCCTAGTTAATGCCCATTGCTTTATTTCCTGTTTCAAAAATGTTATGCTTTCACCTTTGAGAATGTTGGCTCTGTATTTGATGCGTTTGTTTGGATTGAAAAAAAAAAAAGTAGCTCACAAAATATCAGACTTCATGAAAACGGTAAAAGTCATGGTAATTACATTGCACTTAAACTTTAAGTAGGGTTATGTTACATGGAAAACTACGCTTAGTTCTGAATAATTCCTTCCCCTGTGCCTCTGTGACAGAATAGATCCTATGAGACAATTTAAGTATGCGTTCATATATATTTGTTTTGTTCACGCAATTTCTCAAAGATCCTGGGAAGCACAGGTTGCTGTCTGTGACATTTGTATGTAATTGGTCTTTCAGTCATTTGTTTTTTTATGTTGCAGAGGAGTCATTAATTTATTGGATGTAGGCCACAGTGGTTTATAGCATACTGTGTCCTTACTCTATGGGATCATAGAGCTCCTGAATATATTATGAATAAGGAGATTTATTTTGAAATATGTAAGCCTTTAATTGAAAACACAAATCAACATGATCCAGTCTGTCCAAATGCTTTTAATACGTGTGGCCGATTAGCATGGCGTTCTTGACATTTAACAAGCATCTGGAGCTGAGGAATTCTCAGCGCTGACTTTTTACAGTTGTATATTTAATCCATGTGTAGGTATTAACTCCAATACCTTTCCAAAAAGTATCAACTATTTCTCATTGGATTCAGCTCCACTATGTCTAAAAATCAAGAAAATTCAATCATCCATAAAGTTGCATAGGTGGTCCTGAAAAGCATACTGCAGTAAATTCTCACTTTAGTTTTGCAGTTTTTACAGAACACAATCTTCTATGTACATTAAATAATACATTTTACTTTCAGTTGGGAATTTATTTATTTTCCCTCAAAAGACCCAGATTCCCAGCCTGCACTGGGACACATCCTATTACCTAGTTATTAACTAACCATATGCTGCCATTCACAACTGAGCTCATTAAAAGCCAGTCATTGAGGCTTTTACAGCCACTAGACAGGAAATCTGTTAGAACACACACAGAGGCTGCAATTGACCTCAGAAAGAATTAGTTGCGAAAAAAAAAAAAAATTAAATAGCTGCTTCAAACTAACCCTTTGGAGTGACTCCATCAGCATTCGAGGCTCACGTATGCAATCAAAAAGAAACAAGAATTATTTCATTAGCCCCGTAGATGCCAACAGCATTGTGGCTTGCATTCTGTGAAGAACCATGGGCTTTAGACATGTAAATGCATTGGAATTATCATTGCAAGGCACAGTTGCTTGGCTTGTGTCTAATAACATTTACAATTAGTGGTATTTATTTATTTTTTTTTCAAGCAGTGTGCAGAGGGCACCTCATTGCAGCACACAATAGAGAACTGAAGAACGATTTGCTTGTGATTAGAACAAGCATTACATGAGTCAAGACATGCATTCCTAATAGGGGAAGTAGATTACCTTGAGAACAAACTTTTATGTCATTACTCTAGAGGATTTTTAAATGACTTGACTATTTTCAGACAGACTGTATAATTCTAGATATTACAAGAGAACCTTCAATCAAACTTAACAAAACATGTTGCGCTGCTTTATTATAGCCTACAGAACTTGATATCATTATGAGCAACATATAATGCTTATCTTAGTCTTTTTTCCTGTTTCAAATACTATAATACATAATTTGACTCACACATTTAATTTTTGAAATGTAATTATGTAGATTTTTTTTTTTCGGGAAAACTATAAAACTAAATCCAATTTAACATCAATGTTTTAAGTTCACCAGTGTGTTACATTGTATAAGAGAAAGCTACATGGTTTGCATATTAATTGTTTTTAAGTTGTGAAATGTAAAATAGATATATCTTATTTTTATGTTGTTATTTTACAAGCACAGATGCCAATTCATCCGGATAATATAGTTTTCTCCTAATGAATTCTGGCAGAATACCACAGGACTCACACCTGAATATATTCTGTAGCAAATTATGTTGATCACATGTAAAGGTATGCATTCAAACCCTCTCACTCGCCGACCAGGGGATCATGAGAACCGTTCATTCATACAAGAAAGCAAGTCTCTTATACACGTAAGCAACACAATTTGTTACAAAGAAACATGGAATGAAACCTGATAATTAAATGCACATGAATTACATTCAAAATGAATTAGTCAGAGGAAGTGCAAAAGATCTTCATGTGATATTCAGCTGGAATTCTTTAGTAATTTGTGGGCATTATTTTACACTATTATCATTTTTCCTCTATTCTGATTTCCCTTTCTTTCCCACAGACCCATGGACATCACCTCACACTGTGAGATTTATGCCTAGCTCCTTAGGGAGTGAATACTAACCCTCCCAGGCCAGCGCCACTTTACCCTGACCCACAGTCTGTATGTAGCTGCCTGGGCTCTAACCCTTCTCTACCAGCCTTGGACACTCAGTAAACAGAGAGAGGTGAGAAGTGCCAACTGTTCTTCCACTAGTTTAGTCTATTTCAGGGAGTTTAATCTAAACAGTTTCATATCTAAATACCATGTATGGAAACAACTAATTAAATGTTATTCAAAGCCAATAACTGATGTTTTAAAATGGGTTAACACTCTAATTGCTGTGTATTTTCATAGTAGTTACTTAGTAAATACATGTGTACTTACAGAATTACAATGATATTATGCATATTATGTATTGTACAGTACAATGCACTTAACGCGTAAATCTTTTTGCATGATATGTAAGTGCATCAGAAAAGGGTTCGGTTTAGAATTAGGGGGTTAAATTTAGATTAGGGTTAGGGTTGTATCATGGAAAAAAAAAAAAAAACATTGTACACATTAAGTACACTGTAACTATGCATAACAACAATAACAGTCAGATTAATATAAATATGCCTAAAATGGTTGTAGCGAACAAGAAAATGCAATTTTAAACATTATACCTGGTACTGCGCTAGTTAAGAGTTCTGAGTCTGTCTTCCTGGTAATCTGTAACTGCTTACCTTCCTTGGTCATGTTACCTGTATTCTGAGTACTGGTTGTCAGTTGTTATGGGAAGTAGAGTAGCTGGTTGATTACTGACAGGAAAAAGGGGTACTGAAGGGGTAGGGGCAATTTCACTCTCCATGTTATCAAGACCGATTCAAGACTATCTGAAAGCAAAGCCTAAAAACAGGTGTTTTTAACCTAGGGTACATAGTTCCAGATATCATGACTTGAAATGTTATCTAAAGCAAATTTGAAACCTACAGCGAATAGATGTGCATGGTGTAGATCATTTCTTAAGATACACTTTAAAGGGTTAAGCGGAGCAGTGAGCTAATTCTCTAGCCTGCCATGCATTCTCTGAGGGCTTAGGGTTGAATCCAGTTCCAGCTATTTAATGGACTCAACCTTGACAAGACAGAAATAATTATAGAACTATGCTGTATGGATTTGAAATGGTAAGAGCCTTACTCTACTTTAGTTTCACTGATGTATTTCAGGGAGGGAGGGAGGGAGGGGGGGAGAGCACTTAGAGAGCACAAATGAGGCATGATATCCATCTAGGATCTATGCTGCAACAAAGTATTCCTGTCTCTGCAATTGAGTGTTGTCTGTGTGCTGTGTCTTGGGAGGGCAGGTTAACATTAGAGAGATTGCTAGACTGTCTCATAGGGCAGCCTGTTAAAACCCTGCAGACTTTTCAAGACAGTTTTTATTTATTTATTATTTATATTGAAGTGTTGTTATTCTTTCACTGGACAGGCCAGCCAGAGATATTCTGTCCGCCCACAGATATCCAGCTTCTGGAGCATGCATGGAGCACAGATGCTACTGCCTGCGGCTGGCTATTTGAAAATGAATCATTGGTGTTAAAGGGTTAATCGTGTGAACTATCGCTTTCTAACAGGTTTTTAGTATACAGGGGTATAATATGATAAAAGTATGGTAGTTACCGCTACCACAACATAACTATGAGCCTTCAACAGTTAAAGGAACAACACCTCAAAGTTGTGCTGAGGGCTAATTCAGTAGACTTTCATTACTGGAGGCTTGAAATCAGTTGGTTTTAGTTCACCTCTTAATTCAGCACAATTGTCAGATGTTTAAAAAAAAGGATCTGAATTTCAGTTACTGTAAGAAAAGTACACTGCATCTTCCTCATACCTAATCACATCTTGTCATGTAGTTCCCTGGTCTGACTGCAGCCAGACCATTGGAGGAAAATTCAACCACAGGAAGTGATTAGGTACCAGGAAGCAGAGACAAGCAGCATTAAAAAAAAAAAAAAAAACAATACATAATATTATATAATATATATATAAATATATAAAAAATATATATATATATATATATATATATATATATATATATATATATATATATATATATATATATATCTCACTGGTCCTTATAAGAAAACAGATTTAAACTCCTTTGTCATAATTCCATTTCAGAGTTAAACAGCTCAATTAGAAACGCATTGGCATATATTTATAATAAGTTAATGAGCTGTTGAAACTCTGCATTAAAAGGTGACTTGAGTTTTTGCTGCTCAACTAACTTTGAATTACCAGTGGAGAGTGCAGGTGGAGAGCAGCATTGCAGTTTTTTTTTCTTTGCATTTGACTTTGCAGATTTTATTTTTAGATGGAGCAGTGCTGAAATTCACTGGATAGAGCTAATTGTGCTTTTTTTTTTTGCCTTGTCTCATTACATGGCTCTGTTGAGAAGTCTGCATATAAGAGTGTTTCTAGCTGTCATATTTATCTGCTAGTAATATACTGGTATTGTAATGGTACCTCAATATAATTTTAAGTGTCCTCATTGATCCTATTTCAGAACCATAGACAGCTCACTTTTACTACAACATATATATAATTTACATGAATCCCAATAATTCCTACCTCTATCCATTCACTGTATTCATCCAATACCATTGTACCACACTAAACTTTTTTTTTTTTAAATGCTGTTATTATATAGTCAAAACACCCCAGATCAATATAAATGTGTCTCTACCAACATGCAGAAGTTTGAGAACCTTATTCGAAAGTCTGTTTTCCAGTGTAAAGGTTTATCTCAGCTTGCGTAATTGAATCTCTGGAGCGATGGATGCATTATCATAAAAATGCAACCGCGTTTTCAAGGTGAATGTAATTGTCAGTGGTACTCATTGCAAACAGTTATAAAGGAAATTTGCTGAAAAGGGGTGGATGTTACATTGGTTTGTCCAAAGTGACTGGGAAATTGCTTTGGACTAGAATTAGAGAGAAGACTGTGTCAGTTGCCAGAGAGCATTCACTTTTAAAATCTTCCATTATCACATATCTCAAATTCATTTTAGATAATAATAAAACCGACTCTAGAAGCCTGCAGTTTATCTCCTACAGTAACCCACACAAATCATAATCATTAACAGCTGCTCCTGCTGCAAAAAAACAAACAAAAAAACATTATGTTTGTAGTTTATTGGAGATTAGGATAGCAGCGAAAGTCTACCACAGCAATATACAAAAAATTCTGCTACATCTAGCACAAACTTTTTATGTAAATGAACTTGTTCATTATACATTACTAACAGGGATTCATCTGTGTCAGATCACACAGGATCCCAGATCCGGTACCTTTTTGTCTGACAATGATGAGAAAAAGAACTTTATATACATAACGTGTACAATGCAATATACTTTTCCATGAATTGAACAACAAAAAATTATAATAATAATCATACTGTTCTTAACAACAATGTCACCAAGCCTGTTCCTCTGATTAGTTTGCCCACTCACAGGGAAAGAAAACCCAATTTACAAGCAGAAGAGCACTTAAATGGGAGCTACTGTAAATCAAGATCTGTACATTCGCTCTAGAAACAGAAATGTTAGTCTTAATTACAAGATCCGATACCATTTTTCTTACAAATGAACCCCTGAAAACCAATATAATCCCTAACTTGTATTTTGTAATATATACAACCTCCATCTGTCTCTTACAAATTTCACTCAAGAGGAAGACAAATAGATAAAGGGATTTTAGTAGCGGCTCACTTTTGCCCATGGTTGTCCTAACCCTATTGACAGTGTTATGGCAGGTGGTTCTATTTTGTTTTATTCCTCCCCTTAGACACCTAGGGCCCAATTTATAAAGTGTTTACTCCGGTAGTGAATGAACTCCTATCTTTTGAAGCACCTTTTCATTTTACCAAACAACAAAGGTATATATATTTATACAATAAGATATATATATATATATATATATATATATATATATATATATATATATATATATATATATCAAGTCCTCTTATCCTCTTATGCACTCTCAGCGTGTTTTCCTTTCATACCAAAGCATATCATTTTTTTCCTCCTTTCAAAAATAAAAGGAGCGGAATAAAAAAACAACGGAGGAAACACTGAAAATATGGCCTCTGGTCTTCTATAGACCGCTTGTGGTGTTTTTTTATTTTTTATCTTATCCAATACAAGTGTGAATTGTATTTAAATATTCCTTTTATTTATCTCCTTCAAACACATGTTTCTTTTTTTCCCCGGAATTCATTTCAATGAGTCACTTCACTTGAACCAGTATATACTGGATATGTTTAACTTACAGTATCTTTGAGTATTTTTGCGGTCACTATACAAAGAATGAGTAACATAAAAAGCAGGTATACAATTGAGTGTAACCCCACCCCCACCCTACTCAGTCTATCCAAAAGGTTTTCTGTGAAGCTTGACTCAAATGAGTGTGAGAGTGAAAAGCATCTTGTGTCAGCGCTAAAAGCACCAAAGAAATCAAACCTGTTTACTGATCAGATTAACCCATGAGGAAGCTATCTGGGTTATTTCACTGAAATGCAATAAGTATCCTAGTGCACTTTGAGCACACATTACAACACTCCCCCCCCTTTCCTTGCAATGAAACCGAGATACTGCAGCATTCTGAATAATAGAAGCAGGTTGCACTATGTGAGCAATGCCCCCCCCCCCCCCCTTTCAAATCAGTTTAATTTAAACTAAAAGCCCCAGTCTAGCAGTGAATTTCACAATAATCTAGGAGGCGCTGGGATGCAGAAAAGGGCTCAAGTGTTTTTTGTTTCACCAAGAGATTAGCTGCAGATTGGTATGAAATCAAATCTTTTCAACTACCAAGCTAAAAGGAAAACAACAGTTTGGAAGTACATTGATATGCGTACAGGCGTTCCAAAGCATACTTTGTTTTTTTCATATTTCAATGGGCAGCTTCAGTGATGTCACAATAGCGGCTTCGCCAAGCGCTTATGTTATCTATCGTTATAAATAAATGGTCAAATAAGTGTGTTACTAAGAACAATCAAGACTTTATCCCTTGGCGTTTATGTCTTCCTCTCTTTCTTTCTTTAATTTATTTTAAAGTTGTTTCGGTGTATATCATTATTTATCAAGCTTACTATCAGAATATACTTTATCAGATTGTAACCAAATGCAATCCAAAAATTCTAGGATAAAGTTTGGTGAAGACTGTTGCAATATCAAGCAGTAATCGCGTTTACCGTGTGCTTTGTGACAGAGACAGACAGGCATATGATCTGGATACAGGCATGATCAGCATCCCCAAAGGACCAAGAACCCTAAATATACAAAAGAACAAAAATGATTATGACTGTTTGATATGATTTAATGATAACACTGCACAGAATATAAAACCCATCCTCATCACTGTTTGCTGTGTTGTTCAGTACTTTTAAAAAGCCATGTCATCTAAATAAAACCCTGATTATCAGACTTTGTTTTACCTTCCTCACATCTCCAATCAAGGTTTAATTGCTCAAAAAATGACTCAATTTTGAACACACCTTCCAGACCTGGGGTCAAACATAATTCTAATTACAATTACAACCTAATTTTAATTCCATTTTCTGAATAGGGATCAATGATGTAACAAAAGTCTTCATTCAGTTCTTTCCTAAAGATCTTTTTTCTTTTTTTTTTTTAAATACTGGCTTGAGGTAGATAACTGGGTACTTTCAGCAGTACCACATAGAGCTCACAGCTCTTATTATTGACACACTGCACTCTCTAGGGTGCACCCAAAGCCACAGCCTTGTTGCGTTGCATTGAAAACAGAATACTGTGTCCTGAGGCCAGCCTGATTGATCTGATTGCATGTCGTTTGCTTGTAGTCTCATGCTGGCTGCTCCACCTGGCAGCTCTCAATCTGTGAGACTAAACTGCCTCTAAGGGCTTCAGTTTCTAATTCAGCAGCCCAGATTATTAATATTATTAGTAGTAGCAGTTTTTAGTAACACTTTCCATTAAGTGTCTCTAATTGCTGTGTATTTGCATGGTAGATACTTAGTAAATGCATGTGTAATTGCACATGATTACAGTGGTATTATGAAGAGTTACAATGTACTTAATGTGTACATCTTTTTGTAACCTTAATCCTAACTCTAAACCAAATGCTTTTCTGCTACAATTATGTACTTACATATACTGTGCAAAAAGATTTACACATTAAGTGCATTGTAACCATGCATAACAACATTGTGGTTATCAACCTTGACTTGCCATAAGACTGTTCAGTCTCTGTTGCTTTGGAAAGCAAGAATAACACATTGCCCTTGATAAATGCTCCTGCTTTGGCTCTCCATGCTTGTTGCACCTCTTGTTTAAGGACCCGAGGGTTTTTTTATATAATGGGTTGTCTTGGGATTGGAGATTTGGTTAGAGCTTCACAGAAACGGCCAAGCTTTGCCAAATGCATCAGCAAGTCAAACAAATGCTGCAGTGCTATTTATAGGGTCATTATGGGTTATAGGGATATCATAATGCAAACCTGGAAGATTTGTATTAAACTAATGGAGCCTCTGAGAACTAAGAGGCTGGCACTATAAGAACTTGACTCACATAAACAGTTCTTCAGCGCGCCCAACAGGTTTTAAAACCTCACTGATAACACTTTAAAATAATGGTACAAACTATGGAAGACTGTATTCTTAGATAATCTAAACCTAGAAAAAGGCTCCTATTCTTCAAGTAACAAACTTGAGAATTTTAAAAACATCTGATATAAGGTCTCAACTTATCTCACTAACACTGACATGTATGAACAACCCATGTTGCTCTCTTTGTATTTATATGAACTCTGTATTGTTATGAATTATAATGTGTTCAAGTAATGGGCTGACTAAAATGAATTGAACTGGATGCAATATTTAAATATTATATGTTTTTATTGTATTTATTTATTTATTATGTTAATATATATTTATTGCACTGAAGTGAATAAAAACATATAATAATACTAAATTTAAAAAATTCACAATGAATTCTGAGTGAATCCCACAACACTTGAATATCTTCTGCACTTCCGAGTTCAGCCCCAGTTAATTCATGTGGATTTAATTACCCTTATTCATTCCTTGTTCATTGGTAACAAACTATGTTGACCACATGTATAAGGCATGCATTCATGCACACATTAACTCTTCTCACAATCGCCTGGTGGGAGAGTAAGAGGGGATGAATGAGTGAAGAATAAACAATGGATTGAGGGGAAGGGGGATTTATTTTTCAGGGCTGAATTCAAAATGAATGGCTTCAGAACTCAAAGGAAGTGCATATGATATAAATAAAAATACTTTGAAAGTTATGGAGATTATTAAAAAGAAAAAGGGAAGTGAAACCATGTAAAACAGTGTTTTTGATTCTCCATCACAAAGAGTAATGATAGCCAGTGTGAGGCGGTATTTTTTTTTTTTTTTTTTGTCATTTTTCTGTTTTTATCGAGGCGCTCAGATAGAGCCATCACTCTCTCTTTAAGACTTTGTATGTTCTTGTCAGAAGACAACAGTGTAATCCATCATTATCAGGCTGCTGGCTAGCTGAGGTCCTTAGGACTCCTACTTACAGAGATGAGTCATGACGGGAGGACCTGGTCTATTTGAGATAAATAGGGTTGAGGGCTAACTGTAAATTTCTAATTTATTGGAGGCCACAAGGGGCCAAGTTTCCTTACCTTTAAAGTTTGAAAGTGCCTTTCTATAGTCGCTGGTTCATCCTCAGCCCTTGGATTGGATACCACTCGTCAATCTCAACCAATCACAATACGAGTTGCTTCCAGGTGTACGTGATAGGCTGCATTTGATACCTGCACCACACCAAACTCTAGACAATAGCCGATGCTAGATGCTTTTATAATGCTAATTCAACAGTTGACCGTTCATAGAGAGCTAGTCATCACTTAGAAACACAGTATCTAGCACGTCCTGTAGATCAAGTCTATGTAGTACAGATTGCTATTCTACATTTTCCTTACTATCTTGGTTGTACCCATTCGGCGTGATTCTGAGTTCTCTTGCTTCAGTATTGAGTTTAATCTTTAAACTGTTTTGAGCTTGTCTGCAGAATCCTAAGTGCCAGCTCAAAACAGCCTTCCTCATATCATTCAGCTCATGTGACAGTGTGATCTATAAACTCTGTCAGACACACCTACTCAAATCCCACCTCTACCACTGACTGACTCATTGTGTGACCCTAAGCAAGTCACTTCACCTCCTTGTGCTCCGTGCTATGGATGAGATGTTAAATTAATGTCCTATTGTAAGTGACTCTGCATATAATGCACAGTTCACAGCCTACCTCTGTAAAGCATTTTGTGATGGTGATCCACTGTGAAAGATGCTATATAAAAATAAAGATATGATTATTATTATTATTATTATTGTTAATATTATTATTATTATTATTGGCCTGGTCTGTCCAATTAATCCCGATCCTGGAGGGAAATTCCATTCCAGGTTTAACAAGTAAAATGACAATGATTGACTTCAGGGTCTGGATGGAGGCTTAATTGGTTCAATTAAACAGCTGAGAACAGGGTTGGAATAAAGACCAGGACTGGGAATGCCAACCCATGGTAGAGACAGTAAATAAGTAGAGCTGGCAGATTTTAAAGATCACGCTGGTTATTTTAATGGAATGAGGAATCAATGCCCGGCGCTTAGGATTCTCCACCCAAGCTCAAAGTCCGGTAAAGGCAGATAGAGAAAATTACAATCATTCAATGTTGGAGCAACAATCCCAGAATGATTCAGAATGTTTTCACATATTTGAAGCTACTTACTCTATCTCTCTGTCTGCCTGTCTCTGTGCATAATAATAGCACACAATTGCCTGTAATGCCCTGGACCAGTCTGCATAACAGTGCATTAAGTAATATAATTGATAAACGTAGTCTTCAGCATTAAAAAAAAAAAAAAAAGCACTGGTCTTCAAAATGTTTCGGCTTAATGGCTCTTTTTGTGGTTGATTTGTAATGGGAGCTGCACGGGTGGAATTGATTCGGTTTGCTAATAAACAAGTCAGGCAGGGGTTTGAGGAAAGAAAACATAAAACAAAAAGATTGTTTGCGGAGGAAGAACCTTTGAAGAAACGTTTGTTTGCTAAGCTCTGTGGATTTGGAGCATCTGGTTTTCAGGTCACACCGGGAACTAGTTTAACAGCCCCCTCATCCAGAGCAGATATTCTGCTAAAAAGAGCATGACAGAATTTTTAACAAGCCTTTCTCAAAGTCTTTATTCCTTGTCACCACAATACTTTCTGTGGACTGAGATTTAAACATATTCAGTATTACATGCTGAAACAACTTAGGTGGACCTCTGAAATCGTTAGTTGAAGTCCCTTATATATTTTTTCCAATTGAATGTAGTTTTCAGGGTTATTTTTTAAACATGGTGTGTAAAAAAACTAAATGTTGGTGGATGGTTCATGTTAACTTTCCACTTGAAATGTCTAATATATCTCTAATATATTTTACTGTGGTAAACTTTTATAAGGGTGTTTGCAATTGTGCTCCTCCAACAGCATATGATTCATCTAATTCATTTCTCCAATTTAGGGCAACGCAACATCCAACTATTAATATTTTGCTGTTTAGATCATTAACATACACCCCCTTGACTGTTATAGACAATCGTTTCCATAAACCAGAATGTTTCTAATATTTTGTCTTTTTCAACTTTCAGTTTCACAGACTGGCTGTACCATGGAGAGACTGATCCTCTACCTGCTGATGCTAAGTATATCAGTAAGGGCGCAGGTGTGCCCCAAGCGGTGCATGTGCCAGAACCTCTCCCCATCCCTCGCCATCCTCTGTGCCCGGACTGGGCTTCTCTTTGTGCCTACGGTCATCGACAGACGGACAGTGGAGCTGAGACTGACAGACAACTTTATAACGGTGATCCGGAGGAATGACTTTGCCAACATGACCAGCCTCCTGCACTTGACACTGTCCAGGAATACCATTAGCCTAATCACACCTTATACCTTCTCCGACCTAAAAGGGCTTCGGGCTCTCCACTTGGACAGCAACCGGATAACCGTTGTTGGAGACGACCACTTCCGAGGGCTGACCAATTTGAGGCACCTGATCCTCAGCAACAACCAGCTGGTTGACATCTCGCCCAACGCCTTTGATGATTTCCTTGGTACTTTAGAAGACCTGGACCTTTCCTACAACAATTTGGTCCACATCCCTTGGGAGACCATTGGAAGGCTTAACAATGTCAACACCCTAAACATGGATCACAATTTGATAGACTATGTGCCCGAGGGGATCTTCGCCAACTTGCACAAGCTCGCCCGGTTGGATATGACCTCCAACAAACTCAAGAAAATCCCACCAGATCCTTTATTCCTGAGGATCCCTGTCTATGCCAAATCAAAAGGTTCTCCTCTAACGTCTTTGGTTCTCAGTTTTGGTGGGAACCCGCTGCACTGCAACTGTGAGCTCCTTTGGCTCCGACGCCTAACCAGGGAGGACGATTTGGAGACGTGTGCCTCCCCTCCCGATCTGATTGCTAAATACTTCTGGACCATCCCCGAAGAGGAGTTCATTTGTGACCCTCCGGTGATCACAAGGAAGTCCCCTAAAACCTTTGCCATGGAAGGGCAGGCTATCAGCTTGAAATGCAAAGCCAATGGTGACCCCGATCCCTCCATCCACTGGGTGTCCCCTGAAGGTAAACTTATTTCTAATACCTCCCGGACAGTTTCCTATGATAACGGGAGTTTGGACATAAATATCGCCACTGTGAAGGACACTGGAGTTTTCACCTGCATTGCTTCCAATGCTGCTGGGGAATCGACAGGCCCCGTGGAGCTAGTTGTGAACCCTCTTCCTCATCTAGCCAATAGTACTAGCCGGGTTCGGGAGACAGAACCGGGGCCTTCTGATATTCTCACCTCAGCCAAGTCCACCTCCCCCTCCAGCAATGATACGAAGGGTCAGCAGGGACGGAAGGTAGTGCTGGTGGAACTTACCACCAACTCAGCACTCATCAAATGGCCCTCACAGCGCCAGGTCCCAGGGATACGGATGTACCAGGTTCAGTACAACAGCTCCACGGACGATACCCTTGTCTACAGGTAAAAGCAATCAAGTTTATCAGGAAATTATATATGGTCCTGGCAGGATGACACAGAAAGCAGTGGCATTCCTCAGAATCCATGATGAGAAAGACAAACATAGACATAAACATTGGTATATGTAGTAAACATGTATGGCTTTTTCATGTGAGATTGTGCCCTGACTTAGTAGCGCTTTCATCTAACCTTCATTACACAGCAGCCCCCTCCATCGTCCTAAACTATATAGATGTTTTCTAGCTGCAGTGTTTTCAGCAATTAATTTGTGTAACATCACAGCAAAGATTTATCATTGTCTCCCTCCCCCTCCACCCTGTATGCAGACATAACAATGCAGTCCTATATATTTGACAGATCCTGGCAGATCAGTGTGTTACAGCAGTGAGTTAAAATGAGTTCCCATTCCCCAGCTCTGGCTATATCAACCTCTACATTAACGCAAAAGCCTTATGATCAATATCACTGATGCAGTCTTGCAGTGCGCCACACTATATCATCCCAAGCTGGCAAGCCCGGCGCTTTTCACTTTAACTTACTCTGGGGATTCGAAGAAGGCTGGCTCATCATAGTCATCCCCCCTGCCTCCCTCCACACACTCGTTTTCCATATTCCCTTTTGCGTCTTTGTTCAATAACTTTTAACCAAGGATCTAAAATTATTCAGACACATGTAGGTCATTTAGTCTCAGCAGGGTCTTCTAGGTCAAAACATGTTGCAGGTTAAAAGGGTGTCCAATCAGTAGAGGTAGCAGCTGATTGGTTAATAACAGGAAAGAAGCCGTTGAAGGGGTGGGGACAATTTCACCCTCCAAGTGAAAGGACCAAGGAAGTGCAATACTAGCTAAAAGTATGGCATGCAAACAGAGATGTCTCTAATCTAGTGTAGCATCAGATATGTTTTAAAATAAACAAAATAGTAACATGTGTTTTCTTTCAAAAGAGCACATTTGAGACCTATACAGCAGAAGTGCACAACAATGATTTAGAAGATTGTTACATCATTTGCAATCCCTTTTAGCTGTTGTCAAAGAATACAGAGATTCAAGGAATCACTGTGAATTGAATAACCTGACAAGCTTTTTATAAGGCATGTTTCAGAGGTGTATCCGAAATGGACCGTAGAAATGACATATTGCAACTACCACTACTATTGTTTTACCATATATGTCATTACCAAGTTGACCAGTAACCTAAGAATCTCACCTTGACTGACACCTGCTGGGGATCCAGGCAGTATAGCAGTGAGCTTGCCGTAGATTTGGGCGTTTTTTTTTTTTTTTTATCAACTTGATGAGAGGGAGGGGTGGATAAGCAATCAATTACAAATTACAGAATGCATCCCCGGTCCAGTCCTCATATCCCAATACAGTTACATCAAAGCAGCACCCAGGCAGCTGGCTCCTATACTGTAGGCATATTTTTTTAATAAGCCACAGGCATGCCTAAGTGGCTAAGCGAAAGAAGATGGAAAATTGGATTGGCTTGGACTGGCGCTGCCCACAACAAACAACCTCTCAGGTTGGTGCTAAAAATAGGCAGGCCATTATAAAAAAACCCCAAAAAAAAAAACCAACTCTTCCTGTGACTAACGAGGCAGGGATGCATTATGTTCTTCAGACAGCTTGGGAATTTCAAACAGGCTCCTCGTGCTCAGCTCTGGTGTTTTTTCTCCCGTTTCAAGGAGCTTTCAAAGTTCAGACAGCATGCAGGGATGGCATCAACTGGCTGGCCCTTTGAAACTGACAAACACATCAGAGCCAAGGCCGCTGGGAGGATATCCAAGCTCAGCAGGGTCGAAATGCTTTCTGTTTATGTACAGAGGATGGTGGAACCGGGTACCATACAAACACTGAAGATTTGAGCAGCTACTGAGAGTTCAGTACAGTAGAAGTCAACCAGTCGGATTCCATTTTTACAGCATTTGTTTTGTTTTTTCCCCCAAACCTGTGAGAAGGGTACGAGGGGACAGAGCTGCAGTGTCCTTTATTCATAAAGCAATCAATAATCTATTACAGAAGATTGAGTGAATGCTCCAGATATCTGACCGCACTAATGCAGAAATCAAATTTCCACCCACCACCCCCCCAGTCTGGTATGTATTAGCTGAATAATTTCTGTGTAAAGCCTCAATGTGCTTTACACAGGGAGGAGTTTAAAGGCCAACATTTTTTGGAACTCTGCCTTGAGCTGAAGCTGAGGGAACACAAAGCCAGCTTGGCTTGGAACTAGGTTTCAGGCCACTGCACGGCACACCAGGGGAGACTTGGGGTTTGGTACAACAAAGTTACCTGGAACCAGTTTTGAAGCCACTGTTCCCGAAAAAGTGGCTTTGTGTTCCCAAGGCTTTAGGTACTGGAACCATGACTTTCAAACAGAGATTGGAATGTAATACCAGATGATATGTTTATAAAAAAAGGCATTTCCTTCAAAACCTGTCAAATATTAATTGAAGTGCAGAACAAGATTTATGGAATTATTTTGTCAGCTACAAATCGCTTTAAAAAAGATGACATACATTTTCTTACTGTAAATGCGACTTGCCAATCTAGTGAGCCACCAAGGCTCCTGTTACTCAGAGACAGTGTGAATACATTGGCTCATTTTAGTGGAAACTGTGGCTTCTTTCAACAGATGCCAGATGAAGACTGCAAAGACAGGTCAGTGGCAATTGTGATCTTTGCCAGAACAATCCATTCTCAAAAGAGGTTGCTGTAGCAGCTTAATTATCACTCTTCCTTCACAATTAAGCAATGATCAATATGCTTGGAGCTTTGCCAGTACTCGAATCTATGAAGCAGCAGCCTTGCTTTTTTAGAGCTTAATATGTAGTGGAAAGGTTTTTAGATTGCCCAAATCTCCTTTCAAGTCTAAAGGAAGCATTATTTGAACCATCTGTGTTATATAGCTCGCGTTAATGTCACAACTCCCTGTCACTATATTGTTAATCACCCTGCATCTGTTTGGTTATAAGAGATAGCGTCTTGCCCAGCTCTATCCGATGCTAGGGGAGATATATGCAAGCTGCATCTCCCTACAAGGCAGTTTCTTTCAAGGTACAAACTAACCAGGGCACCCACATGCATTAATGTATACGTAAACAAACAAACAAACAAATAATAAATCAACATTGTATCGGATTACGCCGAATTGTAATCTGGAAGGTGTATAGGAAGCTCAGAGTCTATGGTTAAGGTCTGGAGAAGATTTGTGAAAATTCAAAGACGTGTTCACCATGGAGACTGGGACAGACAGACAGACAAACAGACAGACACGATCAATGCATAACGGTCCAAGTTTTGAATCAGTAACCTACAAAAAGGCCCCATATCTCTTTTTTTTTTTAATTTAAAAATGTATTCAACTATATTATTTGATCATATGTACATTATGTTATGTGCAGCGAGACATTCTCAGACACCTGGCGACCACAAATTGAAGCAGCAAAGAGGCTAATAGGAAATGAAATGCTACAGTCAATCCAAGACATAAAACTGTATAGTCCCACTGTCATGTAAGTTTTAACACGCACATCATCCAACAGCCTGACACCAATCTGCTTAGGCAACAGCAAACAAAATACAATTCGTGGAATCATTTAATTTCAGTGTTTTCTTTGTTTATGCCTAGATGGCTGACTCTAAAAGTTGAAGTGACACGCTGATAGCGATACGTCAGTAAAGGGAGGAGTCCCTTTATGACTAGGCCTACTCCACAAAAGGAAAAACGTATGCACCTGTGCAGATTCAGAGAGGAGTGGATTAGGTCATACACATGGACTAGGGAAAGCGCAAATGATTCAACAAGAGTTTTCTGCATTTTGTAGAAAATATTTTAGAATTGGACACAGAGGTGAAAAAAGATATTAAAAAGCATTCGAAGTTGATATTCCATTTTGAAATACTGTTATTAAATATACAGTATGCAATATGTAAATATACAATACCCCCCCAAGAAAAATGGCATTTTGAAAAGGTGGTAGCTCGAGGGGACTTACAATGTTATTAAGCATATCTGAAATGTGTATTACTCTGTGATCAACAATCTCAGCTGAAACGTAATTACCAACCCCCTGCTCGGGAAAGGAGAAGGGGGAAAAACAACAACTTTGAAATGAAGTTTAAAGCTTAGTAGACTAAGTCAGTTTAAGATATCAGAGTCGGTACTTGATCCTACTGTTTAAAATGTGTCTAGCCCAGGAGCCTGTTCACTTAAAGTCATGTTTAATATAGAGGGAGTTTGGATCTACGAACATGTGGGATGCACAGCAGGTAGTGCGATTGAAGATCACAAGCTTGGATGCTGCTGCAGGGAATTTAAGCATGCATTACAAACTATGGCACGGAGAGCGGGAGGCAGCAGCGTGGTCATTTGAAAAGGAGCAGTGTGGTAGTCTTGCTCTCTTACAGAGCTTTGCGGATGCCCTTTTACTATGGCCTCTGCAGGTGGTAGTATAACTCCAGTTGATTTTCAAATTGAAAGGCAGTGGAGGGACTGTTTCGAGGTAACACTTTTGTATTCATGAAATAACTGTTTTGTGAGATTTGGTGTCAGAATGATAAACAGTATTCCCATTTCCGACAATCTGACATGAACCAGGGCTGTCCAATGCATGGCTCTTGAGCCAGATACTTTGTTGAGACGCTTTTGAAATATGCTTTTTAATAGGGTTGAAAAAAGTGCCTGTTGGTGTTCCCCACCTCCCCACGATCAGCATTGAGGAGTCTTTTCAGAAGCATGACTATGTGCAGGAAACCTTAGATAATGATGCAGAAAACACATAAGTAGATATTAAACATGCATGCGATTAGGGAATGCTGATTTACAGTATATATATGTCATGATGGTGGTCCATTATGAACATTATGAATATATGTATATGAACAGCTTGATATTTTTGTTTCATGCACTTTGTTTTAGTTCGCTTTTAGACTGCTAAGCTACGCACATACGATACTGTGTGCTCCTTTCTATCCCAAATCACATCGTTTTTATATACGCTATGATTGCTGCTGAATGTTTACCCCCTGGGAAATCCAGTGCATTCTTTTCATACAGGTTTAATGCCGTGACTGAAATATATAGCGTCGGTGAATCTTTTCAACACTAAATCCCAACTCTCAAGAGTGAAAAGATTTTTGCAGAAAACAGACAGACATTATCAAGAATTACGAAGACAGCAAGAGAATGAAGGCACAATATACTCTGAGGATTCTGTAATATTTAATATGACACTAAATCAAGGCAAAAAAACCCCAAATTGGATTCAGAATAGGAAGGAATAAAAGCATTCCCTGCATATTGCATGGCATATCTGCCTCATCCCACAGTGTCAATCCCATTCACCACCAGTTTAACTATTTAACTTAAAACTGTGGTTTAAATTAAATAAATGAAAATGCTGCAACAGTGTTTTTTCAATAACTGTAGCCTATGCGTGACAGCATATAGAAAACACGATTAAATAGAATAAAAAGAACTTATATATAAACAGCCTGTTGGTGGTCTCTTTATGCTTTTGTTTAAACTAGACTGCAGTAGAAGCAATAGGGATGTTTGCAGATCTCGAGTTCATGAAAAGTTAGGCACAATGGCACCGACAGCATTTGGGTAAGGTGTTGGCAGACATCATGACACACCGCTCTACAAGAGAGAGCACCTCAATCCTAGCCTGAACATCGCTTGCCTGCCTGCTAGTCAGTACCAGACTTTCTCAAGCACAGACTGACAATTGAAGGGCATCCTGGGAAAACCTTCACATCGAAATGTCACAATTTTTCATTTGTTTTTCATTAAGTATATGGGAAAACTACAAAGCAGTATACAATTCAATATGTTAGTGTAACATTCAGCAGGCTTCAGTCGACTTTATAAAGCAAACTTAGTTAATTCCATGGGGTGATGCAAAACCTATGGCCATAGCTCTGTGCTCAACAATGGAGTGTGTTCAGCTTGACAAAAATAATTCAGGAACGAAAGGGTTAAATAGAAAAGCAACATACAAAAAGCAATTAAAATGACATTCGGTCTCAACACTAGGACAGAATTGCCAGTTAACGGGAAAATAAAGCACTTATTTGCCCTTTAATGTCAACTTAACAGTACAGGAATGATTCAGCTCACATTTCAGTTATGATGATACACTGGCTCCAGGCCTCCCCTGGCCATTTTAAATTCTGTATTTGAAATGAAAATCCCCTCCTTTGTCCCAGGTGCTTGCTGTACATCATTTTGCGTTTGATCGATATCAATAATGCAGAGTGTCTTCGCTCACCGCAGTACATCATAAAAGAGGGTAGTATTGTGTCCAGTTTGCTGGCTGATTAGCCTCAGAGCTGGATTTTTGAAGGCTGTGAGGGGAATACCTAATGCCTTTCCAGTGAGTACATCCTTTATGTGTTTGTGTGTTGCTAGCTTTTAGAGCACAAGCGTTTCATTATCTGTGGGATTCAACAACGGTTGCCCTATAAAGGGGCACACTTTTGTTTTTGTTTAAAAAGCGTATCTATAGTCCTTGGGGCATAACCATTAGCTTCAGAATTTCATATTTTGCTGTTGCTGTTGCCGTGGTCAATTACCAAGTACTTCTACAGAAAAATTTAGTAGCTGTGTTCACTACTCTTATGGAGCATTTGCAGAGAGAGCAAAGTTCATCTCTGTTATTCATTTTAGCAAAATGAATATACTCAGGTTTCTTCAGGGTACGAAGACCAACCATCCTTAATGGAAATATGATTTGCCTTTAATTGAATCCACATTTTTTTCATTCACCCAAATTAAGGGCATTGATTACATCTGCATTTTTAAAAAGGTTCATTAAAATGCTAATGCCTTCCCAAGTAGTACAGCACAGCCTTTAATACATGAAACAATAACATATAATGCTGCGGCTTGAAAAAAACATTTTAAGTACTGTAATGAGCTTATTATGCTACCATGTGCTACACTCATGCCTGTGTTATGCAAAAGTTCTGACGTGTATAATGCATATTAAATAAAACTGATAATTCTGACACACTGTGAATTTATGATTGAGTGTTTGAAGTTATAAGTAGGACAGCACAGAATGTATCCAACTTGGAATGTCTACCCTTCTTTAAAAGCTTGACTCTTATAATCCATCTCTAGGATGTTACAATAAAATAAAGGGTAGGTCATTATAAAAACGCTTATGTATGGGTTAATACACGTAGTCTTGCTATCAGTGATACAGAGTCAGTAACACATTACTTGTGATCTAATAACTTAAAAAAAAACAAAAAAAACAACATTACAGTAAGGTAGTAATATCGACAAGTAATCAGATTACTTTTCAAGTCCAAAAGTAACAGAGATTACTTTTCGTAACTTGGAAATCATGTAGCATAGGCAGTTGGATTTTTCTTTTAAAAGGGGAAGTTAATTAAAAGATTGAACAATGATTGATTTATACATTTGAAGCACAATTTAAAAGTAGACAATACAGTGTTTCTTCTTCTTCTTCTTCTTCTTCTTCTTCTTCTTCTTCTTCTTCTTCTTGTGATAAAAAGTGATACTGCTATAAGAAAATCAGATTATCTTTTGGATCCAGAAATTAGTAATATTCATATCCGTGATCCCAATTTCTGTCATTGGTTTTGTTCCAGAATGATCCCTTCTACAAGCAAAGATTTCCTAGTGAAGGACCTCGTCTCGGGACGAGAGTACGAATTGTGTGTGTTGGCAGTCTACGAGGACGGGATAACGACACTGACAGCCACGCGAGTTGTAGGCTGCCTGCAGTTCACCACCGAACAGGAGTACAGCCATTGCCAGTCCATGCACACTCAGTTTCTAGGTGGGACCATGATTATCATCATTGGAGGCATCATAGTGGCTTCAGTCCTGGTCTTCATCATCATTCTAATGATCCGATACAAGGTGTACAGCAACAATGGGGAACCCAAGAAATCTGGAGTCAGTAACGTCTGCTCCCAGACCAATGGAGGCCATGCAGGGCAGGTCACCAGGTCTACCTCCAAAGGAACAGAGAGCCAGGATGAGCAAGTCCAGGCTCCCTCTGAAAGCATCGGCGGGGGAGTTGGAGGATGTGCCAGCGGTTCCATGGTGCGGGACTCGAATACCATGGCCCTGGTAGTGGAATGCGAAAAGGTCACCCAAATCTCAGAAATGACCGCTGAGGACATAATAGTGCCTGTGCAGAGGCGAAAATCGAGGACCAGTGCAGAGCTGGTTCGCCAGACCTCTTTGTCTTCAAAGGAATTGAGGGGTACCAGCGAAGGATCAGGAGGTACGTTTTACTAAATTTTGGGTGTGTTATCCCCCCAGTTACAGGATGGTGATGAAGTGTGCATCACAACAATGTACATGCAATCTTACACAAGCAAATGTGGGATTTGTATTGTAAATTGAGATGGTTACAGTGATTTGTAGAAAGACTGTTTGAATATAGTTTAGGGGGAATCGGTAACACTTTAAATTAAATATCTGTAAATGACAATTTTATTATGCATAGTTACAATGTTCTTAATGTGTACTTTTTTGTGGCCAAATAACTGTAAACCTAACCCTAGCTATCTCTGATTAAAAAACGAGATTCACCGTACATTTTAATGAACTGATCATTTGCTAATGCAGGCTGTGTAAATATTCCCTTGGTACCCTGGTATTGCTACTTAGTTATTTACTACATATTGGGAGCCATACATAAATATTAGTTCCATATTGAATCTCGTAGAAAACCATTTTTCAGCACGTAAACCTAGGCATGGCTTTGTATTTGTATTTCATGGACTTTTGGTCTCCCACAGATCAGTTCGGGGAAGAAAAGAAGAGTCCTCGGGACTGGAGTGATTTTAAAATTTGATGACTACTTCTGCAACACCAGGGAAACAGCCATCAATCTAAAGAGTAACGTGCATTTTTTTGTTTGTTTATCTGTTTAATCATTTTTCGAGTTAAAGAGCTTCTCTAATGAATGCAGAGCTGGGGAAACCCACCAGATAAACGGCTATAAAAAGGCAATGGATTAATTGATCCACAGCAAATAGGGCTGTTGAGCAGGACAGCAACACGCACCCACGCAAAGGTTTTGTTACTGAGGCAATGCTCATAAACAGAGTTTGTAATGGCATCTGTTTGTAATACCCATTGTTTTCTATCACAAGTTATTTGAAGCTCAAAGTTTGTTAGAAATTCAGATTGGCTGCATAAACCAGGGGTGGCCAACCATGGTCCTGGAGAGCCACAGTCCTGCAGGTATCTTCAAATCCTCAATGGCTAAAGACCTGTTAAAACTGTTGGTGCTGGCCAGTTAAGGAAATAATTGCTTCAATTAAGTAACTGTGAACTCAGGTGGAATGAAAACCAGAAGACCACCTTTGATCTTCTAACCTGGCTTATTTTTCCTTATTTCCCTTCCAGAACATTCCAAGTCGTGTTGTACTACTGGAACTGGCAAGCTGACTCGTAGGGAACGTTTTTTGTTCCTCCAGCTGGACTTTCCCTCCCTTTTTCCGTTTCCGAGAGTTTTCCCACCCTTGACTGAGAACCTCTTACACAACTGCTTTCGCACTGAACACATCTGTTTTCATCACTGACTTTTCAAAACCAACAGGTTTTATATATATCGCTACATATGGATCAGTCTGCTTCCACACTGCACGATGGAGGAAGTTACTGCAGCCGGTGAGTCCACCAAGCTCTTAAAGAACATGGATCTGCACCAACACCTACTGCGTTTTGTATTGATTTGCAAGGGACACTCCAGCTCATGTGGAACATGTTCTCTGGTGGTCTTTCCTCCATTTGAGGTTGATGAAACCAGTAACTTAGATTTCAAAAGTATGTGGTGGTCCCCGGCCCAGGTCCCCCCCGCAGGGGGAGAGATTAGAGGGGGGGGCATGTAGTAATAAAATTTTTAAAAAGTTATTTAATTCAGGTTGGCACCTCTTTGCGGTCATTAACTCCCTCTTCATATATACCCCTAACCACACTTCTTTTCTGATGCAATTGTGTACTTGCGCATATTGTTAAAAAAAAACAAAAAACACACATTAAGTAGATTTTAACTATGCATAATAACATTGCAATTATGTGTAAGCACTCATGTATTTACTATGTAACTGCTATTTAAATACACAGCAATTAGAGACACAATGTTGAGTATTACCCTTTTGTAATAGTTGGCAAATTGTGGTATGCAAGTTTGGCTATATAACAAGAGGGTTGTCATTGGAGGAAATCTGTTCTTTGTTATTACAAAAAGACCATTCAGCCCATCTCTTGTTAGCACACTATTCTCCCCTACAGGGGGGGGGGGGGGGGGGGGGGGGGGGGGGGGGGGGGGGGAATCAAATAAAAAAGCACAGAATTGAGTCTTTTTTTAAAATGTTCCCAGGCTCTTAGATCCTACTACTTCACCTGGTGGGTTAGTCCATGCAATTATAAAAATGCTTCCTAACACCTGTGCTAAACTCACTTTTGCTTGAGTCTAATTTTAAAACATAGGGCAATGGAAGGAGAGTGGTTTGCATATCCGAGTTGCATATTTAGTTCCCTGCTTGTATCCTGAGAGGGTGATCAGGACAGTAACACATGAGCACAATTTGTAGAACAAGCTAATTACAAGGTGATCGGGCATGGTTACATAAGAGCAGGAATGATCTTTCAGCTGATAGCCTGGCTATTAAATATCATTGTTCATGATATCAGCTTCAAAACAGAGCCATGGGTCTATTAATAATGTATAATCACCGTACCGCTACAGCTTGTTTTGAGCATATTTCATACCGCAGGACTGTGAGCGCACTTCTGTTCGTCAAAGCTTTCAGAACTCAAAATTAAGGTCATGGTCTGCTTTAAAAATTCACCAATCAGGACTTGTTTAACACTCCCAGCTGTATGGTGCTATAGAGCAGAAAATAATGCAAAGTCCTATTTGCACATGGTTTGAGTGGAATAAAGAGGCATCTTCAAGCTAACTTAGATAGAAAAAACATACAGGAGGAAAACCTGATGCTTCAGTATCCAGTCATTATAATGTGCATCTGTATCTGTCTTTATCTGGCTTTCAGTTGGTCCAAGGCTTCCTAATTGCCCAGTACTGAATATATTTCCTCATTCTATTCAAATCATGAGACAATGTGACCTTTCAACTTGGCTGGCCAATTCTATTCTACATAGACGGCAAGTAGGTAGGGGCAGTCAAGCTGAAGGTCATTTTGTCTCATGATTGGAATGGAATAAGCAAATAAAATTTATAGACAATAGAAAGGTGAAATGTTTCTAAAAACTTTTGAAAACGCTTGCTCTTTAAAAAAACAGCTTTGTGAAGAGTAATGTTGTGCCAGTTATTAGAGTAATAATTTTAAAAAAACTAAATAAATAAAATAACTACCCATCTTTCTTATTGTGCTGTCTATGTAGCTATAGATTGCTAACAACCCTTCTGGGTTCATGAAATCCAATACCCCTGCAAGACAGTAGGATTTATCCTCTGCTCATTCTCAATCTAGTGATATGCAGTCTAAATCTCGGGCATTGTGGCACTTAACACAGCTGGGATCACGTCTCAGTTACAGTACGTTGTAATTAAGAAATCATATCCGGCCACATGAACATGCGATAAGGGTTATGTGTATTTATCCAAAGCGCACGTGTGTTTTTCACCACTTTCCATGGAAACTGATTTTAATCAACCTCTGCCAAACCTCACTAACCCCACAAAAGTGTTTAACGCTCCCAGACAGTGATATCCCCTTCCAATTTAATTAACTTTAAGCATCAGCTGAAATACCACAAGGGGGGGTTTATTTAGCATTGCTTTAATATATGAGGTTAATTTTTAGAGATATACAGTACGTGAATGCTGCTCTTTTTCGCAATTGGGAATTCAAAAGGGAAAAGCTGGCAATCACAAGCCTCAGCCCTAGTGTTGAGAAAGAAAGTTCAAGAAGAGCTAATTAAAGCATTGCACTGATGGTTTGGTAAGGAAATTCCTAATTAGGATCTCTGAACCTTGCACTGATCCACATATAACCAAGGGTTTAAAAAACGCCTTCTTACCTAAGGGATAGACAGGTTTTTCATCAGATTTATGAGTGACTTCCTGTTGTAGGTTAGCTTCACTCCCATTCTCTAGGGCCTGCAATCAGACCACCAAAGTGAGTCTGACCTGCAAAGCAGGACGTGATTGGAAGCAGCAGTTTGAAGGATCCAAACACTAAATCAGTTTAAGACTCCCATTGTGTATTCTCAAACTGGAATGGCTCAAATTGCTATGCATTGGCGGCAGTAATTATACCCTTTAAATGTGTGAATGTGTGTTGTTTTGTAACCATTAGATGTTGTATGCTAAATTCAGCAGCCTGAATATATTTTCTTAAACAGGGGCTCATAACAGGCATATTAAAATATACCGAAAAAGCAAGAAGGATCTTCCCTTTGCTTCCCTGAGCTAAAACAGAGCTTAAAAATAGCCTTCATGCATACTATACCTCCCTCTGCTGCTGCAGGCAGCACTTGAAAGATGATCACTTAGTTAACAGCTTGGAAGACAATGCAGTTTTGGAGCCTTGCTTTGAGATTTTTGTCCATTGCCTGTATACAAGTTTGCTTGTGAAATACAAAAGACTTGAACTAATCCAAATGTGTTCAGACTGGTGATTTGCTGCGTCTTCTGTAACATACAATGTCCTTGTCCATTCTTTTGTTTTAATGTTTTTAATACTTATATTTTTGTCAAAAATCAGTAATAACCTTTTAAATTACCGGATTCTGTCAAGTCAGCACCCCTATTTGAATGATCCCCCCCCCCTCAAAAAAAAAAATGAATGTTTGCCATTGGGTTCTGTTTCTTAACAACCATGCACAAATAATGCATGAGATAGAAATAGTTGCTCTGTGCACTAACGTTTCAGACAACTGCTATCATCATCAATGATGAAGGTTCAGATGAAGACATGTAGTTCGGATCAGATGATCCTGCTGCTATCCACTACAATACACTATATATATATATATAGAGAGAGAGAGAGAGAGACCCTGAAGAGTTTATAACTCAGACATTTTTTTGGATTTTAATGCTATAGTGCTACTTTGGATGCAACGTTATTTTATTATTTCCTGTTGTGTTTTTGCACTGAAAACTCAGATTTCTTACTTACAGAGATTATGCAAAGCCATTCATTTTAGACTTATTTTGGACTGAACATTTCACGTGTTTATATATATTTTTCATATGTAGCGACTTTTATTCTTGAGTTTTCCACCTACCAATGTGGTTTTTCCATGATGTGCTTTTGCACTGCGCACTGTAGCCTTAAAGCGTAATGTTTGAGTTGTGAAGATATTTGAAATGACAAAACAGTGGACATACTGCAGCAACTTTAAATTGTATTTCACCCATCAATTAATATGTTAACTGTGCTTCTTGATTCTTTAGCGTGACTGTGTGCTGTTCTCTATCTTTGCATTTTAAGCATGCCTAATTGTAAAGGTAATCTATCTACCTAATCTTAATAATGTGTGTGATTTCTACCCCCCCCCCACCACTTTTGCCTTAACAACTTTACACCCCCTCGGCGTTAACTTGGCAGAATCCGATAATTAGCTCTACTCACACAACCAAGCATAATAACATTGCAATTATGTGTAAGCAAAACATATATACAGTAATTAGAAACACAATGTAATGTTACCCCTTCTGGATGGGGTACTGATTTGTGAGATTTAGCAAGTTTGGGAAAAATGTGTTTTAAAAGATAGTAACTGTGAAATGTTCTTATTTTGATTTCAGGTATGCTTCTTGTATCATGAAAAAACTGAAAACGTGGGTGCCAAATCTCTCCAAACACAAAGCAAAAACGGACATTATTGCCACTGCATCACTCTGTTATCTTGACTCATGAAGAACTGATTAAAAGTGTGGACCAATTCCCACTGCACCCAGACTAGAGTGTTCAGTAACCACTCCCATTCCATCTTACTTTTCCCCAAGTTATGATTTTTTGTATCTGTACATAGCTGTGTTTCAAATCTTATAGTTTTGTACATGTAATTTTTCTATGGTGTGTGATTTTTTTTTCTTTTTATATAATAAAAAAAAAAAAAAAGTGGTCTAATACATTCTCACTGTCTCTTCTGTAAAGTAGCAATGCACATCTTGGTTTTGTCTATGCTGGATTAGCTCTGAGGTGAATAAAGACATTCTTAAGGGCAGGCAGGGGGTGTTCAGGTGAGGATTGAAAGGAGCTTGATCACCTCAGAGTTGTTAGGACTCTGTGCCAAACAGTAACCAGTGACATGTTTGCAAACACACACATCTAAATAAACAAAAGAAATGGCCATCGATATACAAATTGGTATATCAGAAGGTTTCATCTTTCCTTGCAGTACTGCAAGAATTAAAAGTACCCAGCATTATGCCTCCATCTAGTCTAATGGACAGGAAGAGTCTATGATTGTAGCTGCCATGACATCAACAGCCTACAACTCCCACCACTGTTTGTTTTCTAAACACCTTCCCTTGACAACAGTATGTTGCGCAAAACCGTGCATGTGCATTTATAAAACTGTTTTATTTGTAATCAAAAATAATGCATGGTTTTGCTTCAGCAAGAGAAGATTGAACAGATTTCCCCAGTGTTGAAAAAGGTAATTAGGGATATAGCTGATGTAAATGCAACGATAACACCGATGTACTTAAGGTGCTGTTACATATAATGGATTATCGGTCCCTTACGAGCTGCTGTCAGTGAATTATCACAATTGTAAACGACCCAACCTCAGGCTAATTCTTTTTAGCAGATAATTTGATTACCAGAACTTGCACTGACCTTACCTATGTACTGCTCCTTAATGAATATGTTCCTAACCTCATTCAGAAGTTTTGTCATTTAGTCCTCATTTTCTTTAGCTGTCAAACAGTTTGGGAGTTACACCTGATTGCATTTATTTGACTTTGTCATTGATGTAAGACCAAATACTATTGAGTGACATTTCCTCTGCAAAATGACAACAGCCCTGTAAATATTGCTGTACAATTAAATTAAACCAGGGGTTTATTTCATCACATAATCTAGTGAAAAATATGGTGATATTTGTTAATTTAGTTGTTTTTTGTATTATTTTCCCATGTTTCCTAATCTAATAACCTAATTACAATTGCTCACGATTCAAATCATGCTATATAAAGGCCAAGTCAGACAGGCCCTACATACAACACCACAAGATTAATAGTAATCTATGCACAATAATTGCTGGTCTGTGGGAAAGAACATAAATCAAACCAAAAACATGCCCAATAAATTAGTTTAAAAGAATTGCTGAAGCCAGTTAAACGTGGCCTATAACCCTCTGTATGCATCTAATGGGACTGAACATGCAATTGATTAGTTGTCGCTTGTGATGTATATTGAGCAAATTAATTCCATTAGTAACTGTACCTTCCGAAAATAGTGCTTTTCTGGGCAAGATCGGTTTCTTTCTTCTTCAATCAATTGCTAAAGCCCCCCCATCTTGAAACAACAGCAGCAAAAAGTT
This sequence comes from Polyodon spathula, assembly GCF_017654505.1. Classification (NCBI taxonomy): domain Eukaryota; kingdom Metazoa; phylum Chordata; class Actinopteri; order Acipenseriformes; family Polyodontidae; genus Polyodon; species Polyodon spathula. The sequence goes on along the minus strand of NC_054573.1, from coordinate 1,270,881 downwards.
TAATATGCCACATGTCAAAAGTTAAACTTATTGATCCAAATGGCTTAGATTCCCAGTTCGCTGTTTGTGCATGCAAAGTAGTACAAAGCTTTTTTTGTTAGTATGCAGCAAATGCAGTCATTCTTCAAAGAGGTCTATCAAACAATAATGCTTTAATATATTCTTTAACTGGTTTGTTTTTTAATGCCTTTTTTTCTGGAAGATTTCTAAGATGAATCTGTCACTGTGGCACCCGTAGAGTAACAGACCTTCAATATTCAGTGTCAATCCAGTGAACACATTTGTCATAATTTACAGACTTGTTTGGGTTATAAGTTGAAGTAAGCGCTATCATTTGTATTACGTGTTTGAAAGAATTACACAACACCCGGTAACTTTGAACATTTATCGACTTGCTGGTTTTGTTGCAAATATATTGTTAACCCTTTCAGTCCTGAGTTACTTTTGCTGAAGAGTAAACTCCTTTATTGAGTTTACAGTAGTGTGCAAATGTATTAAAACACCTTAAGATTTGTCATTTGTACGCTTTACATACATACCTGCACGAAAACCTCAATTTGAATTTTCGATCAGGAGTCACAGTTAAAGAAACAAAAGGCACTTGTGTGAAAATGTTCAATTAGGCGTCTAAAAGAACTTTCTAAAAAGGCTAGATATAATCATTCATTTGCCTACTTTGACAATTTTCCAAGATTTTCAGTTGCTGTGGTTTTATTTCATACGCACAACCAGTCAACACAACAGAGTATATCATCTTAACATGAAAATACATCTTTGCTAAAACACAATTCTTATACAGTGAATGAATGGGTAGGGAGTGAAAAGGCTATGAGATTATTTAGTTAACTACAGTCACTTAAAGTATAACCCATTACTTTGCTACTGGAGATGGATGAAAGCCACAATGTTTTTCTGCTGGCCTAAAAGGTTCAATTCAATAAAAGAATAACCCACATTGACCTTACCATGTGGTCCTTATCTTGTTTCCTACTCAAAAGCCTTCAGGTTTCAAATTAAATATGATGGGCTGTAGATTTAGTACCTACAAAAAAAAAAAAAAAAGTATTTTCAAATTGTACTGGCTTTTTGAGAATCCTAAACTTTTATCAAGCTGTTTTATTTTTTTTTTATCTTTCTGTGGAAACAAGCCAAACTTGTAAAATACTATGAGATGGAGTCACATCATTTTGCAAGATGAGTTTTGACAAGTGAACAAAAGGCAAGGAGAAGATTGTTGATTCGTGCAATTGTAGTGTGCCCTGCATGCAATCAAATGGATGAGGCTGGCAGGAAGCTGAAGACTTCTGTCTACAGGGGCCTCAAGCCTTGCAACAACACCAGCGTTTCTGCTCCTCAGCAGTTGTTGGCATGGCAACAACAGTGGAGGCTTTAGGCCTATACAAAGTTGTAAAACATTTCTATGCACACATAATGTCCTGAGGGTGAGATGGATTGTCTTTTTCCATTGTGTCTTTGGATGAAAATAACCTGTTCAAAGACAGCAATGGATATTTGGTTGTCCAATGCTGACATTGGAACAAATCACCCCTGGACACCCCTGAAGACCAAATAATAAATAGTATATGACAGCAATGGACAGTGGTCTTTGGAACTCCATTGCAATCGTTGTCTCTGCTAGGCTCCGCATGATTAAATTACTTTCCTATAATTCTAGCAAAGTGTCAAATCAAAGGATCAGGATCTGGGTCAATTCCTGTTTTTTGATTCTAAATCAGTTCCAAATTCCAATTCCAATTGGAATGAATTCCAACACATCATTGATCATTATTGCAATTAACACTATTCTATTAAAATGAGCTTCTCACAGTGGCAACAGATTACTTAAATTGAAGTCACTGTTAGTCAAAAATTGGCTTAAGATGAAATCAGTTGAACAATTACAGCAATGTATATACCTCTAAGATATTAATTTAATTTGCTTGAAGGAATTGAAATAGGAATATAAAATTGGAGTATGGAATTGGGAATTTATAAATTTTTTTTTAAAAGGAAACTGAAATGTTATTGCAATGGACAAACAGACAAGCCTGCAAAAGATTACTGTATTATGAGCAAAAACTAAGAAATATGGATGGGTAACAAAATATACAATATAATAAAAAAAACAATATAAGATAGAGGCCCTTTGTCTATAACAAATAGATCTATGGATACTGAAATTGCTTGAGTATTGGTTTTATCATTCTATGTCTTCAAACAAAAATACAATATGAACTTGATTTTCCTTTATGGCACAAAGCCCAGTTGATACACAAACTTGTAGGAGTTTGTTCTTTTTTTTATGGTGGAGGAGTTCATTCTCAGAGGTTGAATAGAAAACAAAACAAAAAAAACACAAGTCTGCATATGCCCACTGGTTATTAACATTAAGGAAATATGTTTTCAGATGGGGAAAGAACCAGAAGCTAGATCGAGCAAGGATTACATTACAATCTAGAACATTCAAGCACTGACACCACTGGCTGCACCATGCTGACCTAGGCTTTAAAACGCATTCACTTAACTTGAACCCTTTCATGCATGAAATATTGAAAAACTTTGATTCTTGCAGTGTGTTTTTTGCAAGTTCAAGTTACACCACTAAGATCCCAGTGCCTCTACCATCTTTAGAATTCATATGGCAGAAAGTAAGATCCAAAGTCTTTCAATCAATGAGCACTTTGATGGTTTTAAAACATGCTTGCCCCTATAAAAAATGTACACTTAAAACAAGTTAGTTGAGAGCCCGGCTCTATATGGACCCACTTTGCAGGGACAAAAAGTTTTCAAGTTGAGGATCTGGTCACATATCTACTTTCATAATTCAAAACAGACTTGACACTGCCATCACTGCCATATCAAATCCCGCTGCTTGTGAGACATGAGCAGTGCTAACTAAGATACAGGGAGCTAGGGAGCAGCTGTTATAAAAGGAAACGGAACTCACTCTCATTAAAGATTCTCACTTCAGAACATCCAATAATGCTTCATAAGGTCTGACCACTGTATTGAGCCTATTAGAATAGCCACAACCAGACTACTTTGTACATATCCCTGTGGTCTTTCAGGGTCGTGGTGGTTCTATAGTAGTACAATGTGCTTCTTTATGAGGGTTAGCACAATGATATGTTACTGCAATTAAAAGACAGTTACAACACTGGGGTGCACTGTAATGATTAAAAACATAAGACAGTATAGAAATACACACGGCAGTGACACTGTATTCAGAGCATTATCAGGAGCCTGTTCTCATTGACTCCCATTATATTCTGGTCTGATTTCAATTAGGTGTTATGAAGAGGAGGTTGACATTAACTAGGGTGATATTAAATCTTTACGACGCTTACCTCTTTTGTTATTTAAGTTTTACCCGTGCAGTTTTGAAAGACACACACGTTTTTGCAAATAGTAGCTGGCGTGCTTTGAATTCAGTGACAGAATGCATTGCAATTGAGTTAATTGACCTGACCTGCACCGGACAGCCCCACTGATCCTCAGACAATTTGATCACGTTTAGATGCAAGGTTAAACATGCTAGCAAGGGCCAGGGATGTGCGATTAAGTACTGTGTCTTGCTGGCAGTTTAATCAAATATTTATATGATTGAATGTGTTAATGTGAGACAATGCCAAAGAGAGCAGCCATCCATTTTCCATACAATCAGAAGCAGACATATACAGTAGGATTTCTAAAAAAGTAACAATGTTGGCATTATTCCCCCCCCCCCCAAAAAAAAAAAAAAAAAAAAAAAAACCCATAGCAATAGAATCTTATGCATTCTAACCTCAGTTATATATACCTTAGGAATGGAGGTGGTTCGTAAATCTGAAATTTTTTCAGAGTTTTCAATGGTTACAATAAATGTGAACACCTGCTTGGGCATTCAGCCTTTCTTGGCTCGAAAAACAAACAAACAAACTATAGTTTGTTTAAAACTAAAATGTTCCCAGTAGAACTGCTGGTGAAATCTGCCTCCACATTTGTTGATAGTAATTTTGATTTCTTCATGACCAGCACACCACAGATAGGAGAGGCGATCTGGTTGCATTGCACGCATGGTTGAGTGATTGCATGCTTCCAGCTGAAAGAGGGGTATTCGTGACTGGTCAATTTGTAAGTTTGATGTTCGTAACTCTGAGGTTCTGCTGTATGCATTTATTACAAAGTATGATTTGACACAACAGGGTCTGGAGTTTTTTTTTTTTTTTCTCTCTATACAGAAAGAACAAAATTTACTGTACGTTTGTTACACACATTTCTTTTAACCCCATTGTACACATTTTGCTGGGTATTTGTCTTCCTGGATGTACTGGAATGTTATTGTTAGGTATTGCAAGGAAATATAACTAAGACAACTAAATACAATTTGAGTTCTTATTGTAGCACACTGTGGGGGTGCTTCATTCTACTTAAAAGGCCACTGAGGAAGATTCAAAGGTCTGGCAATTGCTCACAGACATACTTCTTCATTTCGGGAGCGTCTTTGTAGTATTAACGGATTTGAGCAGTGATTACATGCTGGCTGACAGCCCTAGTTTGCAGTAATTGAGAAATTTGAATAATCCCATTAAAGAAAACAGCAGAACATTATTGCTCTAATCCTTTGTTAATGGCATTTACACAGACTTTGCCCACACAGCAGCCACAATTTAGAGCACATTCAGTTTTTTTTTTCTTAGCATTCAGTGAAAATGTCTGATGGAGGTCATTCCAGCACAAAAGACTTAGTTATCAATTAATTATTTTTCTCAACCATAGAAGAAAAACCTCCAGAGAACATTTTCCAAGGACCATGGAAAAAGAGAAGAACATTAAAACGCTTAAAATAGATTTGTATTTTTTCTTGCTTTGTATTGTGAGATGTCCATTAGCTTATAATTAGGGCTTCGGATTTTTGGTTTTAACCAATAAGAAAAAAAAAAAAAAAAAAAAAAAAAAAAAACACCCCAGGAAATAACAGTGGAAACAATTACTCAATCTACATTGACCACCTGTTAGGAGAACATTAAAGCATGGAGAAGTCAGCTCACCAGGGATGTGGATTAAATGTTTACGCCCACTTGTCACATGATTGGTCAGTGATGTGACATGCTTCCACCCGTCCCCCACTGTCCTGCTCTGCGAAAGTGTCAGAATAAAAGGGGCAGCTTAGATTGGCAGCTCAATTAACATGGAAATGCGGGGAAGGCAGTAGGGTTTTCCACCCGGGACGAGTGGTGCATGGAAACAAGGTATAAGACTCACACCAGAAAATGCTGAGGGGAAAATGCCCTAGGAAGTGTGGGTTTAACATAACAAGCAAAATGTCATATTTTAAAATGAAAATGTATATGTTTTCCGTATATTTTCTTTCACATATGTACATTTGATTCCTGTATAGTGCAGGGGGCTTCATTCTAGGTAACATTTATACATGCATTTTGCTAGCTACAACCTCTTTAGATTGATAATTATTATTTATAAACCTGATCACTGACTATGTCAGTTTGATCAATGGCTCTGTCAAGACTCAGGGTCATACCCTGGTATTCTATTGTTATGCTCAGGGTAATTTTCAAATATTTCTGCAAGGATAGCGGGTTTGTCTGGCTTAGAATTGATGCATTAATTTGCTAATGGTTTTTCTTGTGTCTCTTAATGGAAATACATTATTTTGTATAACAGAATCACAATCAATAACATGTTCTAATACAACACTTGTTATTAAGGTCATTTAAAATGCCTTGCAAATCACTCAAAGGGGCAGGAGTGTCTTTGTGATATTAACAGATTTCAGCCGTGGTTACATGCTGGATGACAGACCTAGTTTCCAGTTATTGAGAGACTTGATTAATCCCATTACAGAAGACAGCAGAACATCATTGCTCTAATCCCTTGTTAATGGCAAATCACACGGACTCAACCCACATACTAACCATGCTTTAAAGCACACTTGCATGTGCTCTACCTCTAGCATTACCAGCAATGGCAACAAATTGTTTGTCGCAAAAACAGACAAGCCTAAGGTGGGTGACCTTAACCCATGTGCTGTACATTACATTATTATTCATTGCATGACACCAGACCCGAATGGACAGTGACCTCCTGTGGATCAGACTGGCCTTTGTTCTCCAGAGGCTGGTAGCACGCCTACGTACACTCTCAAGCTCCTGGGCGGAAAGAGGCAATCGGCTAGGTCATAGGATTGGAGTTAAAATACACATTTTGGATTGATTTTAAAAAAGCATTGTGAAGAGACTGGTTTTATGATTGATATAGAATGGTTGATATCAGATCTCAATTTAGCAATTTTAAAAGTAGGCACATCATTTGATCTTAGTGCATAGGTAGAGTTACATGTAATTACAGTTTTGTTATACGTCGTTACAGTGTACTTAATGTGTAAATCTTTTTGCATGATATATGTATCATAAAAGGTTTAGAGTTAAACATGTATTTTTGATACTAGCCGTACTTTCAATGTGAACGTTGCTTCAAACTAGGTCTCCCGGTCTCCTGGAACAGGTTTCAAGCCACTATTCCTGAAAACGTGGCTTAGTGTTCCTTTAGCTTTAAAAGTCTTCTTTCAATCCCACAGTGAGAGCGACACAACGCAAATGATTCAAGTGTCTTGATTAGAAGCATTAGAAGGATTTTTCTTGACATTAACAAATTACATCTTTTGTTAGCCACTATTATGACTTCAGGTGCTGTCGTTTTACAGAATTAGGAATCACTTTATCACAGTAGCAGGGCTAGCTATAGTATTTGTCATTTAAAAAAAGACCATTAACACTTCTTAAAAGCAAAGAGCATGCATATAACCAGACTCAAATGCTTTATCTACTTTCCTATAAACGAGTGCATTGGCATCACTGGGAGGATAATTTGATAAATGATATTGTCTTCAAAGGTTCGGATTAATTAGTGTGTCACACCTACAATTCTCTCCTCATATAGACATATATTCAAGTTAACGCTAAAGTTTCACTTACAGCTGAGACATTTTCACTTTTCCTGAGACCATCGCACATTCGATAAATGTGCTGTGGATAGACTAGATGAACAGACCCCAGACCCTCAAATGCATTTTTTCTTTGAAAAAAACCCCAAAAAACCCAAAACAAGCTGTATTTTAGTGTGTTGATACATTTTGAATCAATATTTCTTTGTCAATCCTTCATTTTGGCTACCAACTGCTGCTCCTATTTTGAGGACAGTCGAGACAAACCCATATTCAGAACACTGAAACTTCACGTCAGCTAGGAAGCTCAAAAAATAGAAAACTGAGCTTTCTCATCACTGTGGGGAGGAAAATACCAAGACATTTATAATTTTTAGGCTTCAGTTTCTTATTTTATATTGAGGCATTATAAAAAGTGTCTGAAGGGTTGTGTTTGCAGAATTAATAGCTACGTTTAGACTTTACTTTTGCAGTTAACAAAATTAGAATAATTTGTCACAACACTATAGTTGAAGAGAACATTTAAATGACAGGTGACATTTACAAAGTAGCATGTCCTCTGAAGAGGACAATGGCACTTAAGAAGAGGTGGAAGGGCAGACACACACAAGTAGTATAACTGTGATCTTTCCCACTGTCCTTCTCCAGTATCATTGATTGATTTCTACAAGGACAAAAGGGTTTTATCTCAGTTACTTGCCTATGTTGTAGGTTAGTGACTTGGCGTTCATGCAATAACCCTGTTTGAAGTCAACAGAGCGCGCCATACACAGTGTGGATGAGCCAAATCTATTGCTGCTCAGGGCAAAATCAAACCAGTTCTTTGGGTTAAATGGCAAGTAAAGGGTGACACTGCGGTTTCAGAAGGAAAGACGACAGCAATACTGGCCAGAAATATGCACAGTTTCACTGCAAATTCAATTATGATTGAAACTGAAAAATGTGTCTTTACAAAAAAACAAAAGGTTTCTGAAAATAGCAATGGCTGGTGCATCACTGTGTTTTGTGTAACTCCTCAAAATCAGGCCTCGATTAAATTGTTATGGGGATCCATAAGCAATTAAAAAAGGCTAACAAAGACTAAATGTGCTAACAGTTTGTTGTGTTTAAATCCCAGAAAGAAAAAACACAACATTTTGTTCACGCTGTACTGCCCTGCAAGTTGCCTTGGACAAAAGAGTCTGCCAAACAAAATAAATAATAATAATAATGATATTTAAAATGTCAGACTTGCAGTTTTCAAAAGCTCTTGGGCATACCGGAAGCAAAATATGTCATCAAAATGTCTACAAAAGGCAGTTCCTTACATAGGCAAATCAGTGGCCAATCAGGTACTAACATTCATAACGATTCGCAGGAGGAAACCCAAGTTTCATGGAATGAGAGGAATCGCTAGAGTAGTTTTGCTGTTCATTTTTCTGTCCCTGAAACGGTTACATGCGAATGATTTATCAGTTCGAAAGGTGTATGTAGGACCATTTGTATCGCAGTCCTGCCACCTGGGAAAGAAGCATTTTAAGCGGTCATCTGCTCTCGTCTAAGCTTGGTTATCTACCCCATGAAGAATACTGGTGCGTTTTTTTGTCTTCCGTTACTAATGTTGTATTTGACTCGCGATAACAAATGTGCAAGTTGATACTGCACTTTTAAGGATATAGGCACATATTGATTTTAGGATCAATAACCCGAATGGGAAGATCAGAATTTGGTATCAGTATTAATTATGCAACAGCTAGTTGCAGCAAGCAGCAACACAGCTCTTTACTTGCTTACAGTACTCCAAGCATGGATCTGTTTTGAGGGCCATGGCTACAGGGATATCACTTACAATGTTGCATATACCTGGACAACTGCCTCACCCAGTTGATATGAAAGTTGGTATTAAAATTGTTCAGCTGTTATTATTGTTGAGGGCATCGGATTCTGAGAATATGGGTGTGCCTACTACATAAATCTGTCCATCCGTATGGTACACTTCCATGTCTGCAGAAGCCCTTATAAAATTGTTAACGTGTTAACATTTCACTGCTCTTATTCTACAGTATTCTCTCCACACTGATGATACATGATCACCTGCTTTTTCATCACTCTGCTAGTTCTCATTTTTAATTTAAAGCAGTGTTGTTGGATGCATGCAACTGACTAGGTTTCGCATTCGTATTTTTCAAATCAACAATGCTTTTGCCTTCCTTGCAGGGATCAGAGGAAATTAAAAACATTTCCATGCTTCACTTTCATCTTCATGGGCTATGACATATTCCCTGTTTTGTGTATGCCAGTGGGAAATAGGTTAATTATTGATTCACAAAGCATTCTGGAAGAATTGAGACAGTCAACAACCTTCTTTTGTAGAAGACTAATGTGGAAAAAAAACAACAACAACAAAAAAACCACTCCACATACGATGGTAAGCCAATGCAACAGCACAGTGTGCCAGGAAGTTTCACTTCTGGAGGTGTCAGTAATGTAACAGGTTATATCTGAGTGGCAAACAAGGTGCGATAGTAACATTTCTAAAATCATAAGTGAATATTAAATGCATTCTCTAGCTATACAAGTAATGGGAACATGGAAAGCTAGTCACAGATGTAGACGACAATACATGTGTCTATATCCGCCAACTGGAAGCTTCTGAACTTATTGACAAAGCAACTTAGCAAAGACTTAAATGTCATTTTTGCATTGTGGGGACCAGAACTGAATACGATATTCTGCCTATGTGTAAGTTGGTGCAGTCACCAGTACTATAAACAACCCCAGCATCTAAGCATCCTGTTTGACTATTTGAATCGCTTCCACACATTGGTTGTTGAAAGCAATATTATTTCTCACGGTGGTGTTCCGTTCTATGCAATGCATTTCATAAGCCCTACAAACCCCCCCCCCCAATGGATTAAACAGAATGTAAATTATTAGGAAGGTGAATTCGTATATACAGTCAGACCCACTTAGTATCATCAAATTGACATTGCCTGACCATGTTATAATGGGAGTCAATGGAAATAAGCTTCTGATAATATCATACAGTTAATGTGCTTAATATCAAGAACATTTAAACAGTCATACAATTGACTTTAACCCCACATGACACCACTTCAAAACATCTGCGTCAGCTGTACTATATTTTGACATGTTCTGTATACGCTGTACTCGACAGGCTTGACTCGTGGAGATTAGAAGTGTGTGTTCAGTATTTTTTTTTTGACCGTTGTGTATGTAAATGGAAGGGTCTCAAAAGGGGTGGAAGATTGAAATAATTTGTTTACTGATGAACTTCTGCTAATGTAAACTCTTCTTATTGTCACAATTTATGATCTGTTCCTTTGAAGTGAGATTAAGCAGGTTTCACTCTATCGATTTTTATTAGGTTTCCAGAACTCTGAAATGCATATGTATTCATAAGGGAGACTTACTGTAACTCCCCCTTGCACTGTGTTGCTGTCAAAAGCTGGTGTGATTCTGTTGCACAAGGCTTTGGTTTCTGTGTAGCTGTCAGTAATGGGACTGTCATTGCTGATAAGATTAACGTTGGATTGCCATGCCTCTCACAGCAAATGGCCTCACTGTGATAGGAGACGTCTGATGGATGGGCTGGTTTGTGTGGCACTCCATGTGTCAATGTTAACCATCTTCAATTTCGATTAAAAAATCTGTTCATACATAGATCTGAGATGAGCTGCTGTGCCGTCAAGGAACAACAGATTGTCATGCAGTGCATTGTATCTTCTGGTAGCACTACATTAAATGTCTCTAATGACTGTGTATAGTAGTTACTTAGTCAATACATGGGTACTTACACATAATTACAAAGTAACTATGCATTGTTACAATGTACTGAATGCATGATATAACCCTAACCCTAACTCTAAACTTAAACTAACCATAACTCTGAACCTAACCAATTCCTGACAAATGTGTGTTTACATATATCGTGGGAAGAGATGTACAAGTACATTATAACTATAATGACATTGTAATTATGTGTAAATACACATGCATTTATTAAGTAACTACTATACACAGTAATTGGACACAATGTAAAGTGTTACTGGCTTCTGTGGGCTTCTCTTCTCATCAATAGTTCTGTACACGACAAATCTTGACACCATGTCTTCAGTTAATAAAGCAATACATACCACGATGTATTTTATATTAAACAATGAATGTTCTTCACCTACGGACTTCAGTGTGCAGCAGAATGTAAATATGCTTCCCCACAATCAGTACGATCATTAAACACTGTTGTGTCCCATACATAGTGAAAAAGTACTGTACATAATCTCAATTAACTATAAATTAGGCAAACACTGCAAGCTGTTAGAATAAAGCTTGTAGTCTTTCGGAATGACTAAAGGTTAAAACATCTTCACGAATGACAGCATTTGGGATGTCCCTTGAATGAATATTTTATGTCGGGTTGTTTTTTTGTTTTCTTTTTGTTTTTTTAGAGACACACCAAAACACCTTCTGGGCCAAATTCACTTGTATTGCATTTTCTTCAATGTGTAGCATGCAGCAATTTCTAGTAGAGTAAAAGCAACCTTTGAATGAAAATGGTTATGGTTAATATGAAAATCGATTATGTTCTTCCAACAAACCAATACTGTGAACATATCCATCAATTTATATTTGCAACTGGGCTTCTAGCAATTTCACGTCTAACTAACTCCGATCTAGGCCGGTCAAAGTCAATCACAACTGAGCTAAGCCAGTCAAAGTCAATCACAACTGAGCTAAGCCAGTCAAAGTCAATCACAACTGAGCTAAGCCAGTCAAAGTCAATCACAATTTATGATATGGTTCAGCCTATTTATGTACAAATTGACACAACTCACAAAAAAAAAAATGTCAATACAGGCATTTGAACTTTAAATAGTGACTCGCAGACATCGAAAAGAACTGCTTTGCTTCCAAGAATTTTTAACAAGAACAAGGTTCCCTTGGAGGAAAGGTAGAAAAATTCTATTATCATAAACCTGGTTCCCTGAAATAGAAATGTAATCATTACCTAATGGGATATAATCTCTTATACCCTGAATTACCTGAGCACGTATATCAAAGCTGCTCCTTTAAGAGCTCAGTATGCATCAGACATCGTCTCCACCCCATTCAATTTGTCTGGAAAGATACTTTTTTAAAGTTAAATATTTTACCTGTAGTTTTTTTTAAAGGTAATTTGCAGGTATTTTACTTACTGTTACAAAAATGTGGTGTACATGTGCAAGCGTACAAGTTATGCTCATATCAAAGATCCAGTTAGATCTCAATTACAGGTAAGATACATTTCCATTTGACACCAGGATTGACTTTAACTTGTTTGTTTCCATCAGCAGCACAATGAGATCAAACCGATTTCAATTAGTTACGATTGCAGGCTGGAAGACTCCGATCTTGCACTGTGGGGCTGCCAGGAAGAAAATGTGTAAACTGAACAGGAAGGCTGTAAATATATTACACCATCATGGGAATATTAGAGTCTGGTGAATTCATTCAGACATGAAATCATATTAAATCTTGATGAATGATTTCTGACTTTGGTGTAGTCTGGTTGTAGATCAAATGGGACCTGGGATAAGACTGAGTTTTGCAGTCTGATTTCATGCAGACCGAACTTTAAAATACTGTATCCAGTCTACTGTGTCCAAAAATACATTATTGTACTTGAAGGTTGGTAGAAGGGAAATCGAGCTAATCCCAGGTATGAAATCATTAGCAGGGCAAGTTAAAAGAATTGCAAGTTCAGTCTAGAAAAAAACAAGGAGCAATGGACAATGGACTACAAATGGAATACACATTGCACAGTGGTCCTGTTAAGAAATCACAAACTGTCACACACTGATATGATACCATGGTACTGAAATGAAAAATCAGTGCACTATGTATTGGTGCATACCATGGTGATACAGAATCAATGGTGCATTATGTAAAAATATGAAAATGCTACCACTGTGGCACTACTCCAGCTCAAGTCCTGGGAAGGTATAGCTGTCTTAAACCATTGCAGTTGCCTGTATGCTACTGTTATCCGGGAGAAATATAACAATTCATGCAAAGCTCCACATCTCTCGGGCACATCCAGTAACTGTAAATATGCCTGTGGGTCTGGCAAAGCTGTTTCACAGCACATGGCATTGAAGGTGGCTCTTAACCCCGTCGTACAGTGCATGTCTTTCAGGAAGGAGCTCTAAATCTAACTGTGTGGCACTAAAAGTAAGTTAACATTGTACAAGTTAATGCTTGTTTGCCTACTTGAAGGGCAAACAGAATGACTGCTTAGCCCACGACCGTTTGGGATCCATGCTGCTACTGTAGCAAGTGATTGCAGATAACATTGTCCATAAATCCGGTTGTGCACTTGCCATCATTATTATAATATATATATAGATATATATATATATAATATAGATATATATATAATATAATGATTATATAATATCTATATATATTATATAATATATAATATATATATACATATTATATTATATCTATATTAATATATATATATATATATCTATACATATATATATATAGGTCTCTATTGTGCAAGGTTGAAAGAATCACGTGTCAGTAAAATGTCTATTTTTCCCCCACCTCTTCAATAGGTTCTTTCCTGTCATTAACAAGGCAGCTGCTTCCTGTATTGACTTGTATGCTTTCAGCCAATACCATTGCCTTGAACCTGAAGACAATGCTGAGGTGAAATTACCTACAAGTTAAGAAGTGTGAGTACAACAGATTTCCTGATGGAAGCACAACCGAGGCGAGATTTAATACAGTTTAATAGAGAGCTATGCAACTATTTTAGAAGATGTACTCCTGAGCTGTAATAGTCCTCCATCACGATGCATCAACGGAGACGAAGGCAAAGAAGAACAAAGTCCAAGTAAAACGTCTACATGTGTTCAAACATCAGAGCACGAAGAGCAAAAGATATAATTCAAGAAAGAGAACAACCAAAATGCAATTTCATTTCCTGCAATCGTAGTGAGGTCTGAATCGTTTTTAGCTGCTGTGTGAACTCTGAGACAGACTTTCAGACTCAATAATAAGGTTATTTTAGCAAAATGATAGTTTTGAAGGTAATATTTTGGAGCTGGTGCAAAACACATAAAAAAAAGGTACTGCAGACAATCCAAATGCATTAACTTCAAAGGAATACAAGGTTAGTCCTCTTGCTGTTACCAAAAGCCCTTTAGACAGAAAGGAGAAATCAGATTTCAGGCTCCTTCAGTAGAAACGGGAACTGAAATATTGATCGTTATGCCATTCCTGACATTGGTGGTACAGGATCATCACAGTGATTCGGTAATTTTATTATGGCAGGGGATCTCCCCTCCTGTTATTGTGTCTTCTGATCTATGGCCATAGCTGGGGCTTTGACCTATGGAATGGATCATTTGAGTCAACCTGCTGCCTTTTCCATCAATACTTCATTTGATGCAATCATAATATCAGATACCACTTTTTTTTATTTGATTCCTCAGCCTTTTATTTATTTTCTGCTGGGAAATGGGCTGGATGACAAAGTAATTAAATAGCAATTACTTGTCACAGCTTTGGAGGCAGATTTACTGTGTTTGGATTTGTCAGAAGCTGCAGATTTCTAAAAACCCTTTGCTGAGATTTACTCAGCTTTAGCTCTTGCCTGAAAAATGTTTTCACAGCTGTGTGATAAGCAAGCTGTGTTTTTACAGTGCGGGTCTTTTCTACAGGTCATTACTGCTCAAGTGAACCAGGCAGGGGTTGCTTGAATGACTTGTCAATTCTAAATTCAAAATTAACACCACAGCAAAGAATCAGTTTGTACTGTACGAATTGTTATCATCACACTGCCTCTGAACAGACCAGAACTGCACACACACACTCCCCATTGAATTTTTTTTTTTTTTTCCATGGAAACTAAAACCGATGATTGCATAATATAAAAATACAGCGAAAAAAAAAAAAAAGACTTGGAGAAATCATTTGTAAGATCAGATTGAGAAATGCAAATAACAAAAACTCTCTCAAGACAGCTTAATAAATAGAGATATCAACTTGACAAAATGAATTTTAAAACAGAGCTTGCAAATGACGTGCATAACTGCTGCAACAGCTTCACTTTTAGAACGACAAAGCGCAATGAAAACAAGGGTCTCTGTGACCACCATTGGGGAATGTAAACTAACTGAAATGTAAACAAGACATGCCTTTTGTTGAAGCACATCTCATAGAAAGAATGTGTTTAAAAACCACCACAACATTATATTTAATATAAAATAAAAATTATATGGGTTGATAAGGTGGACCAAAATATACAGTATGCGGATCATAAATTATTAACTGCTCCCTCAACCCCCTCCCTCCAGCTCAAGGCAGCCTTCAGGTATGGAGAGTAAACTTCTCCCTCACTTTAAGAGAAAGGGTGCTCCCTCCAATCCAAGGCAGACTTGAGGCATTGAGACTGAACTGCTCCAACCCCCCCCCCCAATAGAAAGGCTGCTCCCTCCAGTCCAGGGAAGGCTTGAGGCATAAAGAACAAACTGCTCCCTCACTCATCCCCCAAAGAGAAAGGGTGCTCCCTCCAGCACAGGGCAGGTTTACAAGTAGATTACTCCAGATGGAAGTGACTGAGACCACTTTTCTTAAATGTGAAATAGATCAAGTTTTACCAAAATTGATTAATGGGTTCTCTAGATGTATATTTTATATACGCACTCTAAAGTGTGACATTTATACGGTGCCTATGTAATATGTCAGTCACCGGAAATATAATTAGAGAACTTTAATATATCCATCAAAACAGACCAGAACAAGGGAACATGTTATTAATGGCCTTTTGTTATGACCTGCGGCATTTCTCATAACAGGTTCTGTGAAACTGCACGACTATAATAACTTCCAAAGCACTTGCATGTACAGCATGGTCACTGGTTTGTGAGAAGAGGCTTAGCCACTTGTCAAATGAACCGCTGCACTCCGACTCTTTGAAGAGAAAGCCAACCAAAATCTCTCATTGGCTCCAAAACCCTCCTGCAGCTTTGGTTTTGGTTGAGCTTGTCCATTGAAAGGTAATTCTCACTCCATGATGTGCTGGAACTTGCATGGGCTGCAAAGGGATGCGTTAATAGGATTTTGCAGGGTTTTCCCAAACACATTGAGGAGTTCTTCAATGGAGCAGATCATTATCCAGCTAAGCTTCCTGCTGTTTATGTCCAGTAAAACTCACACCACAAGATGCATGCTTTTCGCTGTGTTCAGTTCTTTTTAAGTTTAAGCAATAGAGAGTTTGCTGAATAGATTCAAGTCCCTTAAAACAAATTAATAACATAAAATTAAATGCTTAGTTTAATAAAACTTCACGGCCATGTTCGAAAAGGACACTACTGTTTTATAGTACTATTATTTACTATAGTAAATAATAATAATAATAATAATAATAATAATAAATAGTGTGACCTAAATCAGAGTTACACTTTATGGTTCTCATTATCTGTCAATAATGTAACTAATCTATATGAATCAAAGGTTTTATTTCATGTTTCAAAACCCCAAATCTGTCTGTATCTATCTATTTATCTCTTCATAAACAATGCACCAAATGAAAAAAAAAACAAAACAAAACATTACTAGCAATGTTTGGCACAGGGTAATACTTTGATTCTTTTTCTGTTTTCTTTTCCTATAGTATAGTGCACTTCAGGTATACCTTTATTAAATTACATTACCTTTTACCTGTTTCAAATGTGACCATGTAACCAGACTGGGAACACATGTCAAGCATTAAAAAGCTCAGCACTAACTTGTTTTATTTTCCATGAAAACCAATTGATGAAATTGTATCTTATTGTCATTAAGACCTAAACAACCTTGCAGCAATTCAGCAGGAACTTCTGCAGTGCCCAAGTGCCTTTCACAGAAAGCTAACACATTGTTTGTCCTTCTATTCCCTCCCTGTTAAGTTTTAACAAAGTGTAGAAAGGCTCCTTTCCATTATCTTAAACACAGTTTAATATCCACCAGCTAGGGAGATGTATTGCTTTCATTGCCAGCCCTGTGGAAATGGCACTTTTTGGAATTAGATCAGAGTTATAGAACATTACTTTCACCTCTGCCCACATGTTTAATACAGCAATCCTGCATAACTAAATTAAGAAAGATTGGGGGGATAGGACGAATGAACACACACACATATAAACACAGGAAAAGTTCTCCATGGCTATATTTGATTTATTTACTTATTTGTTTTATTAATTTGACTATTTCACAACCAGACTGAAGGCAGCAAGATATAACAGTATAAAACCAATGGCAAAAAGACATTCAAACAGGACACAAACAGTTATTCTTCACTGCATTTCTGCTGTATTTACCAGGTTTTCTAACTAATGTCCTTTTGCAACCTTCTCAAAGCTGAATGTTTAAGTAATTACCATGCTGGGATGTGCACATGTATATATAACCACGTTCAGAACTTGTATGTTACAAAAATGCTTGGATTTGAACAAGTGGACTGTTACTCTATTAAAAAGTTCAGGACCAAATAATACAGTGCCAGGTCACCTTTTGATCCAGCATTGTAAACCAGAGACTGACAATGGCTGTACACAAACCCAGTTCATGGGCACCCCCTGAGCAGTTTAGTTTTAAATTAGGTAGAAGCTTTTTTAAATGTGACATGTTATGCTAGTTGTATAGCTGTACATATGCAACTTCACAAAGCCCATTTGTCTGTGGTACTCGCTGCCTGAGAATGGGCATGCATGGTTAATGTTCAGAGTACTGAACACAGATAGCAGAAACAACGGCTTGCTCTTTGTGCAAATGGAGATCTCAGTGTAGTCTGTGATCCTCTGAATTAGATTGTGACAGGGAAACAAAGACAATCTGCTTGGCATTCCACAGCCTTAGTGGAAGGTGTTATCTGCAGAATTCAGAGAGATCTTATAGCCTCATCTCCCCAGTGGCAATGTAACAGAACAGAATCTGAACAGCTGAGCTCTGCAGTGTTCATTTTCCAATCGTCTTTCTTAATTTTGCTTCATGTTAATAAATAAACCAACAATTCACTATGCTATTGAGAGAATTGATTTTGAGCTCAGAAAGAAGACGGAAGCTATCAGTGCAACTTTTTAAACAAGCCAATGCTATTTTATATACATATTTAATGGGTCTTCATACTCAATACAATTGCAATTACTTGCTGCAATTTCCACCTAGGGAAGCAACTTTGTACATTCCAGCAGTGAGCTAGTGCTTAACAGTAATCCTCCAACACACTGATATAGCTTCAACTCTATTGTAGTCTAACAGATCAAGTCTGCCTGAATCAGAATGTTTGTTATCAGGCTCATAGCAGACTTGTAAATCTTTGGGAGAACAACTGCAGTCCTTCTCTTTGCACCCCTTATTTCTTGGTAACTAATATTTAACTTTAAGCAAGGGATCACTCAGGTGGTCTTCAGTGCTAAGATAGGTTGGAGTTGCTGAATCTTTTATATTAGATTTCAAACTGGGTAAAATGTCATTTGCTTCCTGTAGCTAGTAAAATAAAAAAATAGAAAAAAAACAACCCTCAGCATAAATGGGTTATAAATAAACGGGAATGAATGTTTTGTATTTATTTATTTATTTATGTAAATATTACTTAGAAGATCAGTCTCCTGTATCAGAGAGAGTGACTGGTCCAGAATTGCCCTATCAACCCCTAAGAGAAAGGGTGGTCTCTCTAGTCCAGAGCAGGCTTGAGGCATGGTGAATGAACTGCTCCCTCCCCCCCTAAGAGAAAGGGTGATCTCTTCTATCCAGGGCAGGCTTAAGGCATGGAAAATTAACTGCCCCCTCTCTTCCTCCACTAAGAGAAAAGGTGCTCCCTTACAGTCCAGGGCAGACTTTCTGTTCATAAACAAATCTGGTTTAATCTGTCTCGTATATAATTGAAGGGGGATATATATATATATAATATACAAGTATATAGACCAAATTTATATATATATATATATATATATATATATATATATATATATATATATATATATATATATATATATATGATATATGTGTTTTAAAAAATTGCCAGTATTCTCCTTCTCTTGTTCAGATTAAAAGCATTCTACAGTCAATTGACTGCAAAAAATTAGATATATCCAAAATGTCTTGTCATTTTGTTTCGCTGGTTTGTTATGTTTTATACTGTTTTGCAGTAATTCAGAGATTTCTAGGGAGGATTGCTTCATAAGCTGCCTCTGCCCCCTGGGGATCTATAAGACTGTAGAAGGGGGTGTGGTGTGAAATACCATTTCTGCAATTCAGTTAAATGAAAAATTGATCTCATGCTAATCTGCGAAAATGAAAGGTACTGTTAAGTAGCCACAAATCATTATTTCCCATATTCATTCATAGGCTCTGTAATGCAGGGCACACATCAGAAGAAAACGCTTAGGGATGACAGAAGCTCATATTGCTTTGACAGGAGCTTTTCGTTCTGTTATCCTCACAGTCAGGAAGTCACCTCTCATAAATGAGTCTGATATTTTTTGCTGGTGACTGCAAATGGTGAACTGATCGCTCAAGCCATTGCTGAGAGGGGCGTAATGTGTATTTCATCCCTACTGGATAGAGGAGTGGGAAACCTACAGGGTTAAATTAAAGGAGCAGCCATTTTCAGTGTCTCTCCCATTCTAAAGCATTAACTTCACATAATGAATAAATAAATAAGAAAACATGCAATTGTTGCAATGCACACAAGTGCACAAACCTAGACATCATAATCACGTACAAAGTTGCATAAAGTCAACAAGTTAACGGACTATGGTAGAATTTGAAAGGTATAGGTAATAAATGCAACATTTGTCCGTGCATCTGCCTTCGTTACATACCCTTTTGATTCAAATTGGATTTCTGTGGTCCAGCCTTGTCCTGTAAACCTTTCAAGCGTGCATAAACCTTTGCATCACTTCTAGCCCATTTCTGCTGAATTGCCCTGTTGTTCTAGACTGTACATAGACCAGACTGTCGCTTTCTCCAGGGACATTAAAAATGCTAAACACATTGATGCTTCATTTCCCGCAGTTGCTGTCATGCTGCGGTAATAATTAAGTTTGCCAGAGAAACAGTGAAGTCTGTATTTGTCTTTAATCTCCAAGAGAAGCATGTATCCTAGAGAATCAATCATTGACAATCTATTTTTATCTACTGAGATGGGATCAAGAGAGTACAGGAACCCCCCCCCCCCCCCCCCCCCCCTCCCCACACACAGTGCCTATGTATTACAATAATATTTTCCAAACTGTTCCAGATTTTCCAAAGTGTTTTATGATTTAAATGGAGCTAAATTTAACGTTGGGTGTTGGGTTCTTAAGATTTCGCAATAAAATAACAAACTCTAGTTTTGTAGCATTACAAAAATAAAGCACATGGCAGTATGTAATAAAACATTTAATTTCATCTCAGAGCCATAAGATAAATTCTACTGTACCACTGGTTAGCTCTGGAGACATTATCCCTGCTCCCCTAATGCATGTGCTGAATGTCTGAATGAAGGCAGTGGGCTGCTCCAGTGTGTGGAAACTTCGAAATGCTTTAGATATGGGAAGCTCAGCTACATAAGGGCTTCAGTAAAATGTACTGACTACAAAAGTTAATGAATTCCTAATAGCTCCCAGCTGAAAGAGAGAAAAACATAATCAAGCAAAAGAAATGTGTATTAAATTATTCACAGTTTCTAAAGACTAGGTTTTTGTTACATTTACACAAGTGCTCTGATCCCCTGTAGATGAACTGACAAAGGGGTATCGTGCAAATACTTGACTGCCTATAAAGTTAATTCACCTAAGCTAATGCACAAGAGTCATCATCTGTGTTAACTCTACAATCTCCAGGCTTTTCAATTTGAAGCACAGATCCAACAGACTTTGTTTGAGAGATTGTTGTGCTTCCAAATCCTCTCTGTTTCCTGTCTATGTATCTAGTGTTGTTTTTCAACTTACCAAACTCCATAGATTTCACACAAACTGTTTTAAAATATCTAAAAATGTAATTAAACAAATTGTGAGCGAACTGGGGTATTTAAAACTCCACAGACATAAAGCTATGACTGTTTTGGAGAGCGAAAGCTGGTTTTGTTTCTCCACACACAAACAGTTTCCCTGAAGGAAGGGAGATTTCATTGAGGCATGGTCAAGTTTAGCTGCAGAACAACTGTTTTTGCAGATACTGAATCAGTCCTGAGTGTCTGGGCCCTATTGGCAGTTATTGTTATATGAGTAAGTTGTGTCAAAAGCCCTTGGAATTGCTTTTATTTGCTTTTGCATTTCTTACTATTCCATACCCAATTCAATGCAATCATCCTTAATGATTCTGGGCTCTGTTGATCCAATATTGAGTTCTTATAACGTGTTTAAATCTGCCTGGGCTTTGAGCTTGTCTGGAGAATAACTGTTATGAATTCTTATATTATTCTTATTATGTAATAATTATCATTGAAGGTATGGGTTGTGGATTGTGGGTTTAGATTTATACATGTATGAATGTTAAAGTTATATCATTGAGAATATTTTTGTATTGTAAGATTGAATATTTTATGTAACACACATATTAATAAGATAGAGAGAGAGAGAGAGAGAGAGAGAGAGAGAGAGAGAGAGAGAGAGAGAGAGAGAGAGAGAGAGAGAGAGAGAGAACAAGTAATGTTATTTATAGTATAGATGCTGCATCAGATTTGTAGATCTTATGGATGCAGAAATGCTTTACCAGGTCATGTGAATGAGAAAAAAAAAACAAAAAAAACTGCAAACCTTACCTTAAGAACAACCTGGGTACAGTTCAAGGGCTTGGACAAAAAAAATAGAAACATTAACACTGACAATTGAGCCTGTGAAACATCAATATTCATCACTGTTCATGAACTGGCTTTGTGCTTTTACAGAATACGTATTTACATGCATAAAACACTTCTGAACTTCATTCACCAATCAGGACTCTCCTCATACAAATATAACAGGTACATGCTTCCCAACGCGGTCGACTACCAGAATCTCTTATATTGCTTTTGTCAAGACATATTATTTCTGTCATGTGGATGTCAGCTGATTTGCACATAAGTATGGTATACACAATGCAGTCATTTCCATTGCCTGTATGTGATTCTCTGGGGTGACAAAGTAATAGGTCATTGCAGTCTAGTTATTCTGCCGAAGCTGTAAATTGATAGTAATATAGATAACAACTGTAGGAGCACATTTGTTTGATACTTGCAAAAAAATGTGTTCAGTTCTACACTGCTGGGAAAATAGGCTCCTATTTGGTATTGATCTTGCTTTGGAGTAACAGTCAACCACACGCATGTTTGCTTATCCAAAGCCGTAACACAGAAATCAAATGCATTTTAAATGACAGCTCCAGAGACAGAGTTTTGCTGCAGCAAACTGCTAATGTTGGATTCAGTAATGGATTTAAAATGTATTGCATGCTACCGAACCCTACTGTACTTACTCTGGGTGAAAATGTTTGTCCGATTAGAATACAGTGGGCTCTTGAAATAGAGGGTGTCTGGCTGTCTTATGTAGAATCATAGGGTTCCTTTAGATTTCTTTGGAACCCTTGTTGTGTTTAGGTCATATAGAAGCGTAATTATTTAATGAACAGGGTTCCACAGTGCATCACAGGTTCAAAATCGAACAATTTAATCAAATACAATCCAAGAACACGGGGGTGTAAGATGGGATTTTTGCCTTTCAGTGATGTCAAACAAAGACATATTTACTGTGGAAGTTGTTTTACCTTTAATGGAACTATCATATTTGTATAAATTAACTTTTGTGACATTTTTATTTTATTCCAGGGGTATCAACCTTTTTAAGCCCACTTGTGCAATTTTGTAATTTAAAAAGGGTCTCACTTTACATCCATTATGTGAATGTGGATGCCGTTTTTTAACAGCTTCAGTCTGTTTAGCATTGTGAAATATGGTAAATATAAAAGATAATCTTTAAAAGATGATACTCAAAAAAAATAATAATAATGCAAGGATGTACTAAAATGCACCAAAATGAAAACAAAACAAAGAAAAAAACTCACCCAGCTTCAATAACCAGTTTGAGTGTTCTCATGATGCAATCGGGCAGACATGCCCTGTGTCATCAAAAAGAAAAATGCAAGAATTAATCAGTGACTCATGTATTATTCATCAACAGGTCTTGCGGAACTAATTAAGCTTATTTTAAAGTATTACCTTACACTGGCTCCCCTCGATGAAGCTTGTCGGTAATTGGAAACTGATTAACAAAGCTAAATCCGAGAGAGACAACCTCTGTTGTCAAGCTGCAAGGAAATTAAAAGGGGCAGACCACACCAGGTAGAAAAAGCGCTGATCTCCCAGCAGACTTACTCTCCAGCACTGCTTGTCAAGGGCACCTGGGACAGACAGTACAGACTGTTGTAAAAGTGGGCTGTAGTTACCGGAAAACAATTAAGACCCAATTAGACTTGACCCAAACTGCATAACAATTCACTTATATTAGTTTACATCTTTGGGATACTATAAAGCATGTCAAAATATGAATATATTGCCACTGTAATACCCAGGGATGAAAATAAGACCCCCTAATACATAGCCGTTTCACCCATTTGAGGTTTTACTATGAGCTTGATTAGCCACAGAGCAAGGGTCTTAAACCAGGAATGGATCAAATTGCTATGAAATTGGAGCCTTATTTCTAATCATCTATCTATCTATCTATCTATCTATCTCTCTCTCTCTCTCTCTATATATATATATATATATATATATATATATATATATATATATATATATATATATATATATATATATATATACACACACTTATGGCACACATTCCACAGCTATTGTATTGCACATTTCCAACACAGATTTATTCCATAATATTGAACTGTTATGCAAGCCACAGGGAAATGGAGAAAGACCATTTAATGCTAGAGGTGCATGAAGTTAAGGTTTGTATGGAAAAAAAAAAGCAAAGATATCCTCCCAGCTTCACTTAGGCTATTGCACAAAATAGTTTTGGATGCAATTATTGCTCCACATAATCATATTTACTGAACCCAGGAAGGGAAGTGGATCTGATTATCCTACACTCCCCCAAGCTGACAGAGAAATATTTAAAATTATAATATATTGTAGTTGCCTGTATTGTATTCGTCCTACTGTGTGAAGCCACTGTCTTTCTGTACAACTCTTATCCAACGGAAGTAACAGTACTGGGTATGGATTCTATTTAGTATTTGCAATATGAGTAGCATTCCACATTTTCGGTTTTTATTTTACACATATTAAAATAGGGATAAAACTGGTAAAAATCAGTTTGTAAAAATCTGGAAAAAAATTCTCAGTATACCCACTTTACATGTATAGAAGTTCTGTTTTCTTATTAAGTTTAATGTCCCTGGCACATTTTGCCATGTATGATGAAGCAGAAGTCCTGGCCCCAAGTTAGCTGGCAGCGAACGCTTGGGCAATCGTTGTGCTGACAGAGCAAGTATCTTCAGAAAGCAAGCACGTGGCATCAGCACAAAACAATCCAGGTTTACTCACCTTGAAATCTTAAAAAGAGAAGAACACTGACAGAACTGGACAGTCCAAGGCATCAGGAGGCGCGTTAAAAATCACACTGGACATTTCCATCAATGAGTTCCATAAATTTACCAACTAAAGCATCATCAATGCAATGAGTATCAATGCATTTTGAAGGTTAATGGAACCCTTTGTACCACAGGCCTCCCACTGGTTCAATACATTTGAATAGCAACACTGTATTCTGTGAAGCAATGCCTCTTATTTGCTCCTCAAATTCGGACTTCACTAAATGCATTGGTTTTAAATGAACTAAATGGGGTGGACAAAAACACAAATAATATTTTTTTTAAACCAAATCGAAATTGCACTATATAATGAAAATATGATATGGATTGAGTATTGTCTCTTGATCCACTGTACTTAAATGCTGTACAGGAAAATTAATACAAAAATGTCAATAAATACAAAAGTATAAATAAATAAATAAAAACTACGACTGTATGAGTGAGAGACTGGTTCTGTTCCACATGACTGGAGTGGCCATGCACTGTTGTACTGTGAGGAAACCAGCAGCTGATAGCTTTATTCTGAACCACAGGCATTCAAGAAAAAAGCAGGAATGCAGAACTGAGCATGCTCAAAAAATGCCCATGCGCATCCAACCAAGAACGAAATTGACAAGAAAGATCGACATCTAGCAGGATCAGTGAAGATACCGTGCTTACGAAATGAATTATCACTGTCAACTGGATTGTCTTTCAAGAAATGAAGGCGGCAGATTTCCAGGATGCATTAGTAGTCAAAACCAAAACGTATTCGAATGTAGACAGAAGTCAGTAGATATTATCGGAAAATTAACACCCTTTTAAGCATCTCAAGTGCTTCAAACCCAGCCACCCTTTCACAAAGCTGACTGCAAACACTGCCTATAAACTCTGCCATTTCTCACGTACTGTATGATTGAGTATATTTTCCAAACACATCATTTTACAAGCCATTTTATTATATATTTTTTTGCCTATAAACCAATTGTCTCTTTACTCTGACCCATAAATCTCCTTTATATTTTTATTTTATTTGAGCTCCAGGGCAGTGCAGCTTTATTAGGTTTGTTCATCTATTTGGGGGAGTGATGGATCACTCATTAAAAGCCCACAGTGAACCTAGATGTGGGCTTTATTTTTAGTATTGCAGGAAAAAGAAAAAAAAAACGTTTAACATACTTCATGGTATATTTGTCCAATGTGCGCTTGCTTTGTCTATATAAGTCTCAACCACATAACCAATATATGACATTTAAATATGAGACCTATATACCAAATAGAAGTACAATACAAGTAAGATTGATGGCATACTTTGCTTTCAACAATCATTTACAATACCAGGTGGTTCTTGAAAGATTCCTAAAAGTTTGGTTGTTTACCTATCCATTCCCATACACCTTGCTTGAATGTACATAACACAGCAATGTGTTAATGCATATTCAAATACAATACATGTTTAAAGTTATGGATAAAGACACCTGATCATTTTCTCCTCAATACAAGAGAAAATAAATATATCAACCTATTTTCTTCATTTACAGTATCTTGATACACTGTTGAATTATATGTGTACAACTGTTTACTATACGTATGACCATACAAACTAAATCTACTTTTTATTGAAATTGTATGACAGTATAGGAGGGTTAAACTAAAATATATACATTTATTTAGTAAGTGGAGACTTATAAACTTACTTTTAAAAGAACTTGAATAGAGCATTAGAAAGTAACTATTCTGGAGGCACACAGCAGGTATCATGCTAGGATTCACATTGAGTACCCAATACAAAGATCTGCGTTCCTTTGTTTAAATTGCTTGTTTAAACAGAGCTTTGTAAAATATGGGGACGGGGGGGAGGGGCTTGTTTGCCAACAGAAAAGCGTACAAACTGGTTAGCCAACACAGCCTGTTGTCTGATAAAGAAGAATGCACAGAATGCAAGTGTAGAGGAATGCAGTAAATCATATTTGAGCTGGAAAAATGAATGGCTCTTTGGCAGTTTTACAAACTTTTTTTTTTTTATTCCAAAGGACTTCCACCAAAGAGACAGAGCTCTGTTCAAGGTATTAGTTTAAACGTTTGTATTCTTGTGTACTTTGTGCTATTAGAAGTGACTTTTTGTGTTGTGTAACGGATCCCCGTTTTTTTCCCTGACATTTGTGTTCAAAGTAGGCAGCTAGCCTGAAACAAAACAAAAAAACTAAACAAGAAATGTTAGACTTCAAGCAGAAAAGCTACAACCAAATATCCCTTCTCCTTACCAGATTATCTTCAACAGTAATACAGGAGAGGAACCAAGAATGGCAATGCAGTTCTTTTAAAACACCATGATGGCACAAGGAAGACACTGACAATGCTTTTGCTAAAAAGCATTATCACTTAGTTAAATATATTGCTGTCAAAGAACATTGCATTTAAAAGAGAACAATTTATCTGTAATGTCAACCAAATTCCACCGCTAACATGAACCTTTAAATGGTTCAGTGCATTGCAAAAAAAAAAAGACAACGTGTGTGTGTGAAACGACCTCTGTAAACTGTACCAGGGTGGTCACTCTATCCAGTAGCGCACCTGTCTTAGAAGAACAGGGTTCTGAAGCAGGCAAGGTGTTTATATCACACGGTTTTAGAATACATTACTGTGGAATGCGACACTGACTAAAGTGATAGACATTAGATATCAAGCAGTCCAATTTCAATCACTAACAAGCAAATCCCAGCGTCGTGTGGGCCTGTATCTAAAGCATAAATTGCACATGCGGTTCCTGGTCTTTGTAATCTTAGACACACAGAGCTTAACACGGCACACATGGGGAATGCATGGTGAGCATCGATGCAAGTACAACACAGCCACAGCACCATCTTCCAAGGCTAACAATGGAAGCTGGTGTACTTACATACAATTGCAATGTTATTATGGATAGTTGCAAAGTACTTAATGTATAATTTATTTTGCATGATATGATCCTAACCCTATACCCAACTCTAAACCTACCCCCCCCCCCAACCCAAACTCTAAAATGAACCCTTTTCTGATGTACTTAATTATGTACTTAAATATATTGTGCAAAAAGATGCAACTGTGCATAAAAACACTAATTATGTGATAAATATACATATATTTATTATGTAAATACACAGTAGACACACAATGCAAATTATTACAATTTTATGCTGTTTGTTTTAAAATAATTGACTTTAAAACCCCAGCCAATTGCACATGAAAAATTAATTTTAAGTTCCTGTTGCCTATTCTTCATAAGAACCAGTCTACTTTCCAGCACTTAAAACATCATCCCTAGTAAGTCACAGCAACTGGTAATGACACTGTGAGCAAATCAAAGTGACAGCGCCCGAGAAGGGGAGCTGATGAAGCAGTTAGTTTAATCTTGGGATCAATCTTGCGATTGATTTGCTGTTCTCGAATCCCCTTTTTCCAGTACCTTGCACAGAACTCAATCAGAAAACCCACTGCTTGTGCTACTGCTGCTGCCCCTCAACTCATGGAAGGAAGCCTAAAAATAAAACTGGAAGGTGAGGTGCAGGAAGCTCATGTGAAGATGTTACTCTGGAGAGTGTGAGAGAGGAACATATTTATCTAATGCCCTTGTGTGTCTTTCGGCTGCATCGCTAGAGGTTGGTGTATGAATGCAATGCATCACGCTGGTTTTAAGATGACATTGATAGCTCTGTGGTGCTGTAACATGTATGTATAGCCCAAAAGTGTCTGTTCAAAATAATAAGACAGGATGACAAGATGGATTCAGAGTGTGAGGAAATGTTGAAACCTACAGCTGGGGAAAATATAACCATGTGATGAAAGCTAACAGTGCCCGTCCTCCCTCCGTTCCCCCCCCCCCCCCCCCGCCGAATTATAAATGTTCGTTCACTACAGCAGTTCCTCATAACAGCTCAGGAGAACTGAAGGTCAACTCTGGGCATAAAAATACAAAAGCATGGCATATCCATTCCGGTTCTCTTTGTACATGTAGCATGTCCTTAAGTCATTGCTTAAATATAAAGCAACATAATATATACCTGTAGTTTAAAAATTCTATAAACACTAAAATAAATTGTTTCATTTGACTAATGGAAACAATCTTCCAGCCCACCCACCCCGAGACTTTCTTTTGTCCAGTTGACAATATGCCCTTCACAGAAAATACTAATTTGATGTTTGTATAACACTGGGAAATAAGTTTGAAAGATGTCCTTCACAGATAACACAGATGTTTTTTCCCTGGTCTAGCAGACATTTACACACACATGTCATTCACGGAACACATATCCAAATTGCATGCAGTTCCTCCCCATACAAAAAATGTTAAAGCCAGCTAAAGCCTAGCCAAGAGTCCAGTACTGCACAATAATAAAGGAGACAGCAAGTAACACATCAATATTTTCCACAAAGGGCATGTTGCTGTCTATTTCTTGTGACACAAGATACATTCCAGAAATGTACTGACAGTTATCTTTTTACTGTGGAAGGTTTTAACATTCTTTAAAAAAAAACAAAACAATTGGAGCAACAGGTTTACATGAAAATAAAATGTAAAAAAAAGACTGCAGCAGATTGCTCAGTTTTATTGTTTTCTGAAGCTTGTGAATTTAGTTCTTGCTGAAGTATATAATAAAGATATGACCCACCCCCGCCGTCCCCCGTCCCCAATCCACTGTCTATCTCCGTGCCTCTCTCTGCTCAAATCTACCTCCCGAAGGTTCGGAGCACACATGAGCACTTTAATGAATCTTTAAGCAATTTCCTTGCTAATGGCTTTGTCTGAGTTTCAGCGAAGACGAATGTAAAACAGATTGATGCGTGGCGAGGTTGCTGCAGCTTCTCCATTGATCGTATATTAATAAGCTCGAGGTTTGCTTATTGCAAGTTAATATCTGTTTTACCTTTTAGATACTTGCTCATAGACATTTGCTCCATCGCTCACGCACACACGCCCAGCAGTACAGTACAATACAGTTAGGGTTCATCTTTTCAATGTTTAATTTTTCAGATACAAGATACTGTGATAAATAACTCACCCATAACTATTAAATACTTCAAAGCATTTAGAAATACTAAAAGAAACGTAATAAATTGAATGACTAATATTTTGACTAATGTTTTCAAAGACTCTGTCTTCAAATGTGAAGATTGACTACAGATTGACAGATTGAGATTGACTACAGATAACAGGAAAGTGTCAGGTATGACTGACATCCTTTTCATCTGCCCTGATTTTCCTTATCTTAGATATCTCTGTCCTGGCTGCAAATTATCTCATTAAGTAGCAAAGCCCCCTGCAATCTGCTGTGTCACAATGTTTCAACAAAGAACCTTATTAAAATTAAATACTTTACTAAAAGCTGTTTTGTACAGTAAGAAAAATCTACATTTAATAGAACAATTATAAAGAGGTGCCTTTGGGTCTTAATTCTACATTTTGGAATATGTAATTGTATCAAGAGAAAAAGATTATAATGCCCTTGACCTTTAAATACTTACTGTATGTGCCTGTGGTCAAATAAAATTAGAACCACTGATACAAGTGTACAATCAGTCTGATTGCCTCTAACTAACAAGCTGGTGTGCACTTAAGTATTCCCCTCACACAATATGTGTCTCTGGTGTTTATTTCTATAACCAAACCTGTTATTTTCAATTGCAAATTAGTGATGAAAGAGACCTGCTAAAATAAATGTGATTGTAACAAACTGGGTGGTGCACTAATCAGCCAATGGGATCACAGGAGGATTAAGTGACCTTTTGTAACCTTGCCTTTTGTGTGCAGGGGTCTCCAACCCTGGTCCTGGAGAGCCCCAATCCTGCAGATTTTCTAGGTGTCTTTACATCATCAGTGGATAAAGATCTGGAGCACCTGTTCATCTTGACTAATTAAGCCAATAATTGGTTCAATTAAGTAACAAAACTCGGTTGAAACAAAAGCAAGATCATCCAGTAGCTTTCCAGGATCAGGGTTAGAGAGCCCTGGGTATAGGTTTCAACCTTAGAGACCCAATTTAAAGACCCCCTTTTCTGTGCCTTTACTAATGTCAAACTCCAGTCCTAGAGGAACACTTTGGTCTTCTGGTCTTTATTCCAAGTTAAGCTCTCATTTAACCTCATTGATGTAATTTATCTGTTCAGTTGGACAGGTTTAACATTTTTTTCAAGGTCTTTTAAAGTCGATGATTTCAAAACTGCACTTGATTCAAGGTACACAACCTGTGGAACCTTTTGAGGGCTGTAAAGAAGTGTTAAATGTATCCAATTTATCAAATAATTAGACCAATTGAGAGCTTGGGTGGAATGAAAGCCACAAGACACTGTGGCCCTCCAGGAGCTGAGTTTGACACGCCTGCTTTAGACAGACGCCGAGACCCAATTTATCGGCCCTTTTTTTTCTGCCTTTGCTAATGAACGCATTAAAACCTGGAGTGTGCTGATAACAGATTCATCGCTACACTGTGTTTTCATTACTTCTGGTGTCTTACTAATGATAGATTGCAGCACACAGTAAGACAGCCTTTAAATCAGCAGAATCACAATATGGTCTGGTTGCTTTCTTCCCAGATTTCAACATGGAAAGTCATTATTGCTAATTTATCAAAATTGCTTTAGTAGGACCCAATTTATTATTGTTAATAAATATGTAGTTAATATGAGTATTCTGACACTTTTTGCCAGTTCCTTAAAACTTTTGTCTCTGAATCACGCAAGGAAAACACAACAATTACGAAAACAATGCAAGACTTCTTACAATCCTCAATTACCTGTCTTCGTGGTTTATTCCTGCAATCAAGACCTTATTTAAAAATGACATTTTAGACATATCATTTAACAGGAAATAAGGGCTAGAAACGGATGAGAGATTTGGAAATGAAAAACAACAGTAACGGTTGTTGTAACCGTTATAAAACACAACTCTAAAAAAAAAAAAAAAGTGTTGTACTTACAATCAGTTCTAAAGAACACAATTTTAAAATAAGAAATTGTCCAGTGTTGTTTGCTTTTTACAATATACCACCTCCCGCTGTAAATCAATTTTGCATGCAGCTTCGTAACCAGTTTCAAAGCCAGCGCATACATCATGCAAGTGTGCGCTATAGCACTGGCAACTAGTAAGAAAGTTGTCAATAAGTGGCGTGCAGTTGCTAATATCAGAATTCCATTAACATTAAAGTCTATGGGATGGGATTAGATCCTGGGAAAATGTTGTTAACAACCTAAAGTTGCCTTGATCAAGGTTGCTAATAACGATGATATATATATATATATATATATATATATATATATATATATATATATATATATATATATATATATATATATATATATATATATATATATATATATATATATATATATATATATATATATATATATATGTGTGTGTGTGTTGGTTTAGTTGGGCGGTTTACAATTCAATTTGCTAGGATATTTATTTTTATTTAGTTTGTCATTTCAAAAAAAGTGCAAGCTGCTCTGTTTGGCCCATCAGTTGAAAAGCGATGAAAAAGTGGTTTTCCAAAGCAGCCAAAAGACACTCTGTTTAAATATAAGATTCTTAATATCTCTGAACTGGCTCTCCATCAATTCATTACAAAGTAATCTTTTTATTTTTTATTTTACAGGATGGGATTTTCAGGTTGATGGATGATGGACAACTTAAAGGCAATCATATTCATCGATTTATGAACTACCCTAGTAAATCATAACGTCTTATTTAATGCGCTGAAAATAAATTGTTCAGAGCCCAGCAGCTGTGAAGCTGGCGTTTGAATCCCATTTAAGCAATTGATCCTGCTCAGTATTTATCAATGACAAGCACTTTACCCCTTTGGCCCAATCTACTCTCTTCAAGGTTAAATAACAAAATCCTGTACATAGCTTTAAAGGAAACATTTAAAATCACCTTCATTCTCGTGATATTTCCTACCTGCTTCATATCCTAACAAGTACACTATTTGTGATTCTCTATGGCTGTTTCTGCTTTTTTCTGATCTTGCTTACAACTAAGCAAAAATGACCCTTTTTCAAACAAAGTTCAATTTGATATGGGATGGCTTAAAAATGACCGCTGCTGATATGCAACCCCAGCATAGCTTCTGTTCGCTATAAGATTTTGTGAGGAATTTGCAGAGATTTAATTGATTGGGCAACAGTTCAGCTCCAGTCCCATCAGAGATTCAGATTTGAGGAGTCTTTTCAGAAGCAGTCCTCATAGTTGAAAGAGAACAGCAGTTGGTACAATAGTTAAGAAGCCTGGGAAATAATGATTGCAATATATTTAGGCTAAAGCTGGGAAGCAAAGACAACAAAATGCCCTGGGAGACTTGGTTGCATTATTTCGATCAAGTGCTGTTTTGATCAATGTATTACACCCCTGTCTCTCTAAGGATCAGTGATGATGCCTTTTCCAGTTTAACTCCAGTAGCATCAACATGGAAAATCCTTTTTTGGTATCAACTGAAACAGGGTAGCAGACCTTTACTGATTTCTGTGCGAGTGCACTTTCAAGGACTATAAATATTGCCAGGATGAAATTGATTTTAATTGATTCCAGAGGATGCTTGGTGAAAGAGGGAAGGTTAGACCTGCAGGGGATCTTGCAGTGTTTCAGGAATTGTTAAGTGGAGGCAGATTGCATTTTCATCTTGAAAGATGTAGAAGGAGGGATTGTACCAACACTGCTAGCACCCCATGGCCTAGCAGCCCTAGAAAACATATTGCCTCAGCCATGACAATAATTCTTACTGCTTCCTTCAAGATACCTTTGTGTTGGGTACCTCATTCAAAAGTGTAGAGCATAACATATTAAAATAGATTGTTTATCCCCTAATCCAGTATTCTGAACCTGTTACACAATTACCGGTTTCAAGGCATTTCAATGAAACACTGACTCAGGAACCCCTTCTCCTCTAAAGAGGATTTATTACTGTGTTTTGGGCACAAAATAAACACAGACAAGTTCAAGCCCAATTTATAATACGCAGCACGTTAACCAGTGAATGTTTAAAGACACACTTTAAAACACAACATTTATTTTATAATAACTATCCAGTTACAGGATGTTAAACTTTTGTACATTATGCTTAAGATTCAAGCAGCTAGGTTTAAATTAGGAAATGAACAGTCAGTGTGCAATATTTTACAGATTAGAGATGAAATAAAGTGTATATATATATATATATATATATATATATATATATATATATATATATATATATATATATATATATATATATATATATATCATTGGAATATCTTAATTGATTCAAGCTCGAATGACACTGTTTAAAATTCGATAAGCTTAATGTATGACGAAAGAAACAAAAGGTATATGAATTACAACTTAAAACTGACAAAAATTGAAAAATGTGACATTTCAAAATCTAACATGAGATACTACTGTGCTACTGTTATGGCTTCTGGTATGCTTCTGCAAGATCATTTTGTAGTTTATTTGATTGCATGATGTTAAATAAAAGGAACCTTTTTTGAGTAACACTTTACATTGTCTTTATTTACTGTGTGCTCACATAGCAGTTACTTTGTAAATACAAGTGTACTTACACAGAATTACAGTGTTATTGAGCATAGTTACAATTACTTTAGCCGTCTATTTTTTTGCAGGATATATGTAAGTACACAATTGTATCAGAAAAGGGTTAAGGTTAGGGATGGGGTATAGCATGCAAAAAACATTATGCAATTACATTGTAACTATGTATAAGAACAATGAGATTATGTGTATTTGTAATTATGGTTAAAGGAACTGAAAAGGTATTGTTGGGAATGGATGAACTGCCTGCAATGCACCAGATGAATTTGCTCTTGTCTGGGCTACACTATTCAGGGCTGGAGAATAAATAATTACACATGGGAGGCGCACCTTGTCATGCAATCAAAACAAAAGGACACATCAAGAGCAGACAACATGATTGCTTTGAAGCAGACAGCTGATTGCTAACGTGGTTAGTGGTGATGTGTCCCTGTGTCGATGCTATAGTAGCAAAACCTTAGAGAGAAAAATATAAATCCTACTGAGTCTCCATTATAATATCTATTACTCCTGAAGAAACTAGTTGTAGCATTAGCGGACCACAACACTGGCTTTAAATCAATATACATGGGTTCATTCATGGGGCTATAACAGAGTTAGAAACTCACAGTATCCATGCATTCAGCCCCTGC
This sequence comes from Polyodon spathula, assembly GCF_017654505.1. Lineage (NCBI taxonomy): Eukaryota > Metazoa > Chordata > Actinopteri > Acipenseriformes > Polyodontidae > Polyodon > Polyodon spathula. The sequence goes on along the minus strand of NC_054573.1, from coordinate 1,236,167 downwards.
ATCAGAATTCCCTTGTTTAAGTATATTATTTAAACTGTGAACTTTGTATTTGTTGCAATGGATTCAAAGTGTATACCACGTTCCCTTTTACACATAGCCATTGCATGTTATAAAAATGTGTCCTTTTTAATTCTAAGAACATTTCTTTTTCCATATTCCACTGATCTAGTACTAACAAATCACATTATCTGACTAATGCCATGCTAAGCATTGTTTACCTATAGTTTAATCAGTATCTTCCCATGCAGAAAATAGACAACATAAAACAGCATTGGTTTTCACAAGCTGATCATCTGATCCCTGCATTCAATTTACCCTTACTGCTTAAATAATGGCACCCACAACCATTTAATTGATCATGGAATTGTAATTTGTTTTTGTCTGGACAGAAATGCGAATCAGCAACGTTAAAATTCTAATTAGGCAGTCTGTGATCAAATTGCACCTCATTATCTATGTTTCATGAGCTTCCACATTTACAAAAAAGTAAAATCTATTCAATTTGTATTTAACCATCTTTAATAGCATGTGGTGTATGCAACCAGCATTGTGTTTGTCATTGAGGATGGTTTTTATTTATTAATCAGTGTTGGGAAAACTTGTTAATGAAACATAAAACCTGTTAATTATTCCAACAACTCGAATGCAGATTTATTTATTGCCATTGGCTGCATCATTAAAGCCCTGTTCTGTTTTTGATGCATTTTTGTTTGTTCAACAACCCATTCAAAACAGACATTTAATAAGCAAAACAGGTATATCTAAAAGGAATACAATGAAGCTTTCATAGATTTCAGAGATGACACTGCTTACAGGATAACGCCAAGTAAGATTTTGGATGTGCTGCCTTAATGAATATTTGAAGGGCCCTGTTGCAAAAGCAATTAAAAATTAAACTCCTTTGCTTTTGTTTAATAGCCCACTCGATGTGTTCACATGCCACAGTGTGGTTTTAGAAAGGTTAATTAGAGGCGCTATGTGGAATGCCAGTCTTGAAAGTAAGAGGTTTAAATTGAAACAGTTATTCTTATTATTTAGCACCAGGCTTATTTGAGATGCAGATCTACTTCGTAATACACGGTAAGTCCTGCTACTACAAAAGAACAATGCATGCACAATAAATATCAAGGGCTTGCCTTTTGGCTTTGACAATCAAGATCATTAACTACAGTGTTTTTGTAAATTCAAAGTTTGCTGTTAAAAGTTTCCCGTCTGCATGTATATTACCAATGCTGTATGGACTTGTATGTTTACAATGGTTTCTGTATATGACACTCTCCACGGATTTATAAGTGAAGTTTTATTTGCCTATGCAAAACAGCCATGCTTTCCTGCAGTTGTGGTTATACACCAGTGTGTACATTCAAGAACACCTCAAGATTTGTCATTTATATCCTTTATATACCTACCTGCATGAAAACCTCAGGGCGTGAGAATTTTGCCGTCAGTAATCAGTGCTCTAGATACAATATTAAAGTCATCAATTAAATTAGACAATCACTAATTTGCCTATTTTGACAATTTTCCAAGATTTTCAGTTACCGTGGCTTGTATACATATGCACAACAAATCAATACAACTGAAGCAGTGGTGTGTTATAAGAAATTTGCACACTGCTGCAAATCTTTTATTCTATTTCTCTGCCAGGAGACAGAATATGCACTGGCTTCACACACAACTGCCCATAATATAAGTACCAGAATTGAATGTGTGCAGAACCCTATAATTTGTTTCTTGCATCCATAATACCCAGATCAGAAAAATCCGACTCATGTCAATAGGAAATTGTGTGGTACAAGAATACTAGTGGTTTACAAAACCAGTTCTGTGTATTGCAGGCGGTCTGTATCATATAAAGTATGATGTTTTCCTTACTACTAGTTGAAAACCAGATGTAACAACTTCAACAGTATGCATCTAAATTCTCAAATCCACTTCTGTGTATTAGCAATCCCAGTGACCTTGAACTACTGATTGTGTGAGCTGTGGCCATCAGGTCTGTGCAGCTGCCAAGTGAAAAGGTCTTGTCACATATCTGATGTAATCTCCTAGACAGACCGAGACAGCACACGACATATAGAATTGCCAGGCAGAATTTTAACTGTTCAAAGTCACAATGCAATGGAAACAAATAGCTAGAATGTGCAATCCTGCCACCGACCTTGAAAAAGAAATGTGACAATACAACTCATTCAGACAGATTCCAGACCGCAAGGTCACTTAATGGATGCAGACAATAGGAGCCACGAATCAGCAAAGGGATTGCGACAGCTCAAGAAGAGACGAGGGAACCAGAGCTGGATTTTGCTTTATCAAACTGCACACAATGGAAAGAGAAAAACCTGAGTTTGAAAGCTCACAGAATCCCTTTGAGACTCAGCAAAAGAACAAGCTAAACACGACTTCTGAGCAAAACCTACTGCAACAGCCAGAAGTCGACAGCTGGGGTGTCCAATCACAATCCTGGAGGGTTATTCCACTCCAGGTTTAACAGTTAAAATGAGATCGTTAACTACATTGGTTCATCTAAACAGTTTAGAGCAGGGCTGGAACAAAGACCAGGAGTGGAAGAGCCAAATTTGGCCACCCCTGATCTAAAGCAACTATCAAACAGTTATAAAGTTATATATTTTTCATCAAAGTGTCATTCCAATATGCAGCCCTTTACAAAAATGGTATTCCATTGGGCTAGTATGATAAAACCTTACCAGACCAGTCATAATAGATTTGGAACAAATATTGCCTAGTGGTCCCTATAGTGGCCATAAGGTACCATTCAGCAGTATATAAGTTTGTGTTGGTTTAATCACTACAAATGTTACCACTGTTGTTCCATTTTACTGATGACAGCCACACTGCAGGGGATAGAAATCCGAACAGAATCCCTCCAATTTCAATTAAAAGGGAATTGGGAATTGAAAAACACCATAAACCCCAAATGGGAAATGTATAAAAAGGACATTTTTAGCTTTGTACTCTTACAATATTCTGTGTAAATGATCTCGACAAACTGAACTATGCATATCAGTTTTGAAAAAAAAAAGAAAGACACACAGCCTCCCTTTGGGAAGAAAATCAACATTATAAATCACGTACTGTATAAGAAATCAACCAAACACTTAAGGATTTCAGTCCATATTATCCTGTCTATAGATGCCATCTCTCAGGGTTCCTCTTGTGCCATAAAGTTTGATTGAATAGCTCTGTAAATCTTTTCTGATTACATCTCATACAGTATATGCCATTGTGAATTGAATTATTTAAAAAAAAAATAAAAATACTTGCTGTGTTCAGCAGACTGAATGCTGCATGCCCACAGTTCCCAGAGGTCCTGTGAAAGATCTTTCAATTCACTTTCTAAAGGTGGTGAAGCTGGCTGGCAGCAGAGTGACAGACGCTGAAAGCACACATCTGAGAGTCTCCTCAACTATCCTCATAGACACAACCAGAGCTGTGTTCACACAAACCACTGGAGGATGGATCGGCTTGATTGGATCAAAGCAACATGTTCTTTTCTTCTGTTGAAGTTCTACTTATTATAAGTGAGGTAGCAGTTTACATTGTACCTCCAATCATTGTGTATTTACATAGTCTTGCTTGCACATGTGTACTTACACATAATCACAATGGTATTATGCATAGTTACAAAGTCATTCATGTGTATTATATACTAACCCTAATCCCGAACTGTAAACCTAGCCTTAACCCTAAATCCATCCCTAACCCTTTTCTGATACAATAGTGTACTTACATATATTGTGCAAGCAGTTTTACATGTTAAGTACATTGTAACTCTGCATAACAACATGTATAAGTGCACATGTATGTACTAAGTAACTACTATGAAAACACACAGTAATTAGAGGCACTGGATGTAAAGTGATTCAGTACCAAGAAGACACACTTTTGTTTGATCTATAGTAGTTGAAAAATCTGTTATACATAATTACAAGCCAGCACCCAAAATGTGGGGCAGCGATACTTCTGCTAATTCTAATTTGTTAGCGCTTTTCAAAGTGAAGGGGCATGTTCCCATCAGGGATTGCATAGTTCCCATTGGTTGCCACTGTAAGGAATTATAGAGACTGCTTTGAGTTAAATGCTTTCTTTTCATGTTGAATGATTGGATTCGGAGCAATATCTTTAGCTCTAAAAATAAACTGACAGATAGGCCAACAGCTGCAGTAAAGCACAGTTAAGTTTTCAGTTCAATTACATCAATATTAATCTTGGTGCAAGTTTTAAAAAATAAACAAAAAAAACCCAAAAGCAACAAAAGCCATACATCAAATATTGTTTTGCTCTGAAAGCCATGGAGGTAATAATAATAATAATAATAATAATAATAATAATAATAATAATAATAATAATAATAATATATTTTTTTTAAATGCCCACTACTCTTGCTCAAAATGGCACAGACTTGTTTAGTTATTTAACATAACAAATTTAACTTGTCGGACGTTACTGATTGAGGGTACCCTGACTGTCAACTCAACAAGGAGAGTCTCTTTTACTATCAATTGTCTTAAACCGCTTGTTTCTTTGACAGCAGGTTTGAAACTTAAATGAAGACTCAGGCTGACAGATAGAACGGTGCATTAATTCAACCCCTCAAAAGAAGCCTGGGATTGTATTACAAATCCTGCAAGTAACTTCATAATATTTGTTGCTTAGGGACAGTGGCACTGGATACATTCGGACACAGTGCTGGCATTGCAGTGTGAGTTTCCCCCCGCAAGCTCTTTAAGTTAATTTGATTCTGCTCTGAATGTACAACCCTACGAGCTCTCTAATCTATTAACACTGTATCAGCCTCCATGCTCCTCATTTGCTACAGAACCCAGAGCTAGAATCTGGACACAGGGCAACAGAAGCTTTTAGTTGTCACTGTATCTTCCAAGGCTCTGGAATACTCAGCCATTAAGTTTGATTCGCTATAAGACCTATTTATCTGCTTTGACTTAATAGTGCATGATCTTGTCCTGATGGCATTTGTGATTGTTTTAACTAAAGGTCTGCTTTACTGTTTAGCAAATTCTTATTGTTAAAGCGCATTGGGACATTCCCAGTTGTGAAAGGCACTATATAAGTAGAATGTTGTTAAACAAAATTTTACCCAAGTATTTTCTTTAAAACATGCAGGCTTGCAAATACTAGAATGCATTACAATACATTTTAGATTTAGTGGCGATAGAGCCCCAGATCATCCTGACAAGAGAGGTTTCATCACAGTATATGCCTCCTCTTCCATAAATACTCAACCTGTCATGCAGCGAATCAGAAATGCTATATACAGATATGCCAGTTTTACAGATACTGAAAAGATTTGACGCCTTAGTAATGACAGGATTATGTTTATTTTAAGCACGGTTATAATGATCCATCCCTACAAAGCGTAACAGATTATGATTTGAATGGCATTAGAAGGATACAATAAGATTAATTTCAAAGCAGTCGGTATGAACTGAAGATTTTTTTTGCTTTCCCTTTGTTACCGTTTCCTTAACTTGCCTCAGTCCCACTTTCAGCAACATATAAAAATGATTCCTAATGAAAAAATAATTTGATTTATGACACTAGCTCTTTAAATAGGGTGGTAATCCTTTTTTCTTTAAAACGGTACTGTATTTTGGCCCCAGTTGCGTGAAAAAGCACCCTCTGTATGGTGCAAAGCAAGATCAAGCTTGATCCTCATTACTTGTTCAGATTACTAGGGATGAAGTAACTGAGCCAGATGCCTGAATGGCTCAAGGGGCACAGCCGCTGGCATTCTGACATGACTGTTGTCTCTGTGAAGAGGTCCTGGAATCCCATTAATGGGTGCCAGTGCCCGGGGGTTTAGATTACAAACTATCTCAACCTCCAGGGCAAGACCTGGGTTGCAAAGTATGCACAGACCCTTCAAATACCCAATAGATGTGTTGCAATGCGAAATAGAGCTTTTAGGTTTTCTAGTTTTCAAGTTGGACACATGCTTGGACAGCTCTAGTTAACTATCAAATAAGTCTGATACTGTATATGCATTGTAATTTCAAACCACCTTTGACACATGAGTTCTCTATGGTGCTGAGATTTCTCTGTGCTGCAGCATGCTTGTCTGTATCTAGGTTAAAAGCTATTAAAAGTGTGTTGTATATGTATTACACTGTTTTAAATTGAGAGATTAAAAGAGAATACAGGTTGAAATAGTTGTACTGTTTTGCAAAGAATTACATTTTGTGGACACTGGTCTGTGTGCTATCCATGCTTCTGAAGTTGTGTTCCAGTGCTAATCATTGCCTTAAACAAATGATCCAATATAAACAAGATGAATGATATTTTACAATTAGCATGCATTGATCAAATCTAAAAACTCTGGATATGTGTACAAGAGGAAGTGTGGTACAATTATAGTTGTCATTATTTTTTTTTGTATGTATCTATATTACGTATACACAAACAACTAAAGCTAAGCAAAGGACTTACATGGCACATGCCCCATCCTCACAGCCTCCCAATCCCTCCACTTCCCAGCTGTATAGACTAACTAAAACAAAACATGGGTTTCAAACCCATTTTTTAGTACTGCAATGACATGGAAAGACAGCCCTTCAGGCGTCTGGCAAACGCGACACTTGCACTGCTTAATTGAACAGCTGTCTAATTAAAGATGACATTTATGAAACAGTTTGGTTTTTCTTGGGTGCTTAGCAAAGCTTTACTATCTATGAAAATGATTTATATACTGATGGTATTGGTTTTATGTCTAAACAACTTTAACAGCGTACAAAAAAAAAAAAGTAGTGTTTTACATTTCCATCATAAATATCATTACTGTTCAGAGCATGTCTATATTCTTGTCTTAACCCTTCAGAAAAGCAGTCTGAGACTAAACATTCAACAAATGCCCACGAATGACGACATTCTGTTTCCTGAGCAACCGTCACTGCAGACAGTTACCAAGATTAGTTTAGGAAAAAAAAAAAAGCGACTGCTGCTATGGTATTGAAAGATGTAATAACCAAGCCAATCGTGTTCCCATCTCTCATCACACCACCTCTTATTGCTCTGCTGGTGTATTGTTTAGTCTCACTTTCATTGGATCCAATATGCCCACCACAAGTCCATCTATCAAAAGTATTAAGATTTCTGTACTGTGGGATCAAAAGCTATACAACTCCAACATGCTCCAAAGGGATTTTGCAAATACTTAATTTGCAATTTTAAGTGTAATACTGTGCAAAATGTATTATAGATTGCTGAGGATCAGAGCGCTCGATTTGCTGTACGCCATGATACAGCGCAAAGAAACCCCATTCGTGATATCAGCCGTACTGTATTATGTTTCCAAGTGCTATAGTCTCACTATTGGTATGGCTTCCATCAATATAAACGAGCCATCTCTCAGAATTCAGTTAAACTTTTTGTAGGGGTCAACTTTCAAATTTAAAATATCTACCCAAGCCAACACCAAAGATAAGCAAATTACTTTTCAACTCCTCAAAATAAACATGACAGGTATTCTCCAAGGAAGGGAATTCCAGATATTTTAGGGGGCTACTGCGTGTTGGTTTTGTGTAGTGGATTTAATTACTGTTTACTGGGGTTAGACCCTGAGGCCAGGACTTTAAGCTTTGTAAAAGCCAGGCAGGAAACTATACATACATCTGCACATATGACAATTTGATCACGGGAAAATCTTACCATTACTCACCAAAAGTCAAGCAGAACTAAAGCCTGGGACACACGAGTGGCGTGGCACTGTTAGCGAGGAGAGGAGAGGTGACATACCACAACAATTGGTGGACACACAACAACGTATGCAGCGGCAGTTTCCAAAGTAAATCATGCCCCTACCAATACAGCCAAACTGGCCACAAATAATGAACTGGCATTCCAGAGGTGATGAGATGGAAGAGGAAGAATTTTAAATTAATTTATATGCCGTTTAGAAACATAAGACTAGTGTTCAGTTAATTTATTAAATAAATTATTGTTATTTATGAACATGGCTCTTAAAGATTACAAAATATTGCTTAACTGTTGATTGTCATATTTTAAATACACAGCAATGAAAGCAGTGTTAATTTAGTAGAGTAACCCTTCATTATGCTTTTTTTAAAAAAATACTCATGTTTCTGAAAGCTTTATTTTTTTCCCCTTAACTTTCTGTTCTTACAGAAATAAATAGAAAGAACTGTATTATCCCCAGCAGGCAACAAATAAAACCAAGCCAAGATGTTTTGAATGTCATTTGGGATTAACAAGTTTTATTGTTGCTTACGTGCGTGATGAAGTAGTATGAGATATTAAATCACACACAATCACGTTGATGGATATTCTGAAGTTTTCATCATGCAATCCCAAACCGCACAACTGATTGGTTAGAGCTAGAGAAAAATCTCAAAGTAATGATTCATTTTCCTATAATACTAAAGTCAGGTTCTGATATGAATTGCCAAATGCAGTGCAACAGAAAAGAGCCATAGACAATCAGATATTTTCCATTAAATATTAAATGACATAAAAACGCTGAGTTTTCCGGAGCCTTACAAACACACTGTATAAGTGCTCAAATTACTCTGCACACAGTTTCTACCCACAGAGATACATGCAAGGAGATTTCCATTCATGTACAGAAAGAAATTCTACAAATAACTTGGGATTATGGTACGGCACTGTAGTAATGATCAGTTGATGATAACCGGGCGTTACAATGTAATTATGTAGATTCCATTGCAGCCATACGGCAATCAAGTCCTATCCCTTGACCGTTAACCAGCAATTGCGTTCATTCAATATGTGGATAAATGAGGTAGTAAAATATTTTTTAATACATACCACTTCGTGGTCAAAGCATAGTGGGGCAGTTTGCTTTCACTGCAGTGGTGGTCATAGTTCTGTAATAGATAGATAGATAGATAGATAGATAGATAGATAGATAGATAGATAGATAGATAGATAGATAGATACACAACTTGAATAAGATCATAGAGTACAGAGCCAGAACTGGAATTGACTGTCGCTTGGATAGACATTGATTGTAGAGCATAAAAGATAAGCCAAGTACAAAATACAATCCTAGGAAACACACACAAGAGAAAAGTGAGACAAGATACATGCCAGGGTTAAAATTCTGTCACATCAGTGTTAATAATTTATCTAAAGAAGGTTTTTGATTGCAATCCTCTTACAGACGCAGAACATTCTGGATATGCATGACAGATCACATGTACAGAAGCAATATTTAACTGCACTGCGCTTAAAAGGAAGCACCTTTAGAGTGGGAATCAAACCACAGAATGTACAGCTATGGACAAAAGTATGCATCACCTAGAATTTTATGATTGAGACATAATTAAAAATAAATAAATTTTATGTGTGTATATGTATATATGTGTGTGTGTGTGTGTAGAATTTATTTTATATATATATATATATTTATATATTTATATATATATTTTATATTATATATAGACACACGCACACACACACGTAATCATTTACTTAACATCATGTAATCATAGAAACTACAAAATGATATTGCAAATGTTTACTGGAAACCATGTCATGTTAGATTTCGAAAATGTCACTTTATTGTTTCACTTTGAATAGTAAATTAGCACATTCAACAGCAATCAAATAATCGGTTTCTGCAGCAGAAGTGAATATCCTGAATTTAAAAAAAAGAAGGATTTACAGTAATTGTTTAGCATTCCTTTCAATTTAACACTGTTTTGGGAACATCCCCTCCAAGCTCTTATGACACTGCTGTTTTTATTTTTGAGTATGTGTTCCCAGTGACATTCCTCAAGCTTCTGCTTTGCACAAATACCAACGTGGAGTTGCCACTCATCTGACACATGGCTCTATTCAGCTGTCAGATCTTGACTGATTAAATTGTTTCTTGGCTCCAGATAGCTGTGTCTCTCCTTTCTCTCACAGTCCCTGCCAGATTTGCATCATTATCGAGGCAGGCGGATACTATCACAGGCTGTTGTCCTATACCATTTCCACAGAAAAGGATCAAAAATACTGGACCACCTATAAATAACTATGCTCTTTAAATCAATAAAATGAGGACACTTTAAATACTTTTAATTACTAAAGAGCAAGTAGCATATGTATATATATATATATATATATATATATATATATATATATATATGACACACACACACAGTAGTGCGTTATTGCATTCTATTTATTAATACTAATACTAACAGAGGGTGTGCATAGGAAGGGAAGGGGGGAATCTACAGATGGCCCATTTGCAGGTTATTTACACTACAGTGGTGTAAATAATTCCTAATCCCTGACTATTTACACAGAGGGGGTGTACTGTAAATCGACACGGCTAGGTGGGAATGTATAGATGCTGTGACTCATTTTTACATGTCTTTTCAGGGACTAACTGGGGTTTGCTTTATAGGTCTGCGGTCTCTACATTAATAAAACCATTTCGCAACCCATAAATTACCCAAACAGGACAGTTTATCAGACCACAGCAACACCAACATAACTGGTTTGGAACCTGATGCATATTGCACAGCAGTTCAAATACAATTTCACACTGGTACAAATACAGCGTGAGCCACATTACATTACCAATGTGTATTGGTCTTGTGAACCCTGTTGTTCGTTAACGAATATTCTAGGGATCGTCCCATAGTAAAAGAACAGCAAAGTTTAATGAACTACAGTGAAAGCATGACAAAGTATGCAGCAGGTAAATATCATGAAGCCCATAGGATATTGTAAAACATATTCATAAACATGACACACCATGGTAAAGGTAAATGCATAGTATAACCACAGGAGAATCATGGGAAAACTGCACAATTACAGTGGAAATGTCCGTTATTGTTTAGATAAAATGTGCCACTGGTATTAACAGAGATTACCTGAATCCCTGAAGAGACCCCGCAAATGCTACATCAGTGGTCCACGATGATCCTTGAAGGCATGAAAAAGCTTCTCTGTCTGTGTTTCCTCCACACCCTTTGTTTATTCCACATGGGCTTAGGACATATGCAACTACAATCTGTTTTTGTTATCTTACTAGCTTTAGCTGTTACTCTATTGAAGTGTAATCGACCACTAACCAATCTCTTTTATGGTTACCGTGGTTATTTGTTTACCTTATTTCATGCCACACATTTCTGCACATGCTGTGTCTCTTTAATCGTTATACTAATGCCAGCAAACTGGTTTAATGTTGCAGGTAAGTTTTCTGCTGGAGTGTTTAACAGAAGCATGCTGCTTTGATAGGTCTCATCACTTCTGACTGACATGGTCTTTTATCTAGAATAGGAAATCTGGCTTATTTAACGGTTTTACATTGATTGGAGTTGAGAACTCATTAGCGTTCTCAGTATATGAAGGTAGGTGGGACTGTGACACATAGACAGATCTGACACCAGGCATATGCAGATAAGCAGTTTGCATAATCCTTGTTTAAAAAAAAAAAAAAGCATCATAATGTTGCCCCTGTTAGTTGCGGTGTAGATCAAATTTTAATGTGTACTGCATTTACAGCTAAAAAATAAAATAGCACCAGTAATGCAGAATTGACTGCATTAAAGATATTTATTTTTGTTGCGACTTTGAGTCAGTAAAGGGGTCGAATTAAAAACGTAAGGTTATTATTTATGGGGTTCATAATAAAATATATTGACTCGGAGTAACAGGGTATAATGAACCAGCTTAGTAAACAAAAAGCCTTCTGGAATCAAATTCTAATAGAACGCAAGATTCCAGAAAGACCATCATCTCTAATATTGGGACTCACCTGGATTTAGACTAATACTTTCAAGCAAGCGTGCTGACAAAGAACATACTTTTCTGTCACTGGAAACCGCCCTCTGTTGCAGAATGGTAGCATCATCTAATAGAAGTGATACGATTAGGATATGGTAGCAGTGGAAAAAAAAAACCCTTTTACAAAATATTGGTCAAAAGCAAGTATATAAATACCAAAAGATTACCAATTAAATTAATGATTTAGCCATAGTTTGTTGCTTTTGAACTCCGAGGGGTGGATGCATATTATACATAACATATATGAACAGGACTAAGGGAGTGGCCAAAATATTTACAACTTGGCCTTGCGTTACTAAGAAAGCAGTTGCATTGTATACCCTCAAATTCAAAGCGTAAAAATGTATTCCGTTTTGTATAATATAATGAACTAATAAATGTACTTTTCTCTATAGTGTCACTAGATTCTGCCCAGTCTCTTTAAAAGGCCTGGGTTGTAATTCAGAAAATTGCCCAAAGACCACATTTCAATTGATGATAATGCCATTGTGCTTGAAAGGAACCAAATGAGACATAGCAGACAGGGATAATGCAGTGTGTTAGAGAAAAAAATAAATAAAATAGAGCCGCAAATCAAATAGACAGCTTCGTGATATTGCAGGACTTCAGTAGAGCCATTTAAATGAATGAGAACACCGAGGCATTTCAGAGGAAGCATTACATGATAATCCTCATCAGGTCACAGCTAATATTATACTAAATGGTGAGCACACATTTTGGATTAAATTGAAAATTGACCTGGAGCTACTTGTATCTTCTGACAGCACCCTGAATAAAGCATCTACTTATACATCCACTTCAGATACTGCGTGCGTAATTTTGTCATCTTAAGTTTTGTATCTATTTTATTATGTACTGTATTTCCAGTACTGTGCCAATTTATTAGCACACCTCAAGATTTGTCATTTATATCCGTGATATACCTACCTGCTTGAAAACCTCTGGGTGTGAGAATTTCAATGTATTGGTCAGTAATCAGTGATATAGTAACAAAGGCACTCGTGTGAAAATGTTAGACCGCTTTGTGTTTTAATTAGGCATCTTAAGTCTCATGCATTTTATCATGTGTGTCTTATTTCTTTTACTATTTTTAAATTGCATGTGTGGCCTATTAAAGTCATCAATCAAATTAAACAATCACCAATTTGCCTATTTTGACGGAAATCTCCAAAGATTTTCAGGTTGCACTGATTTGATTTCATACGCACAACCAATCAAAACTACAGAAGCAATGGGTTGTTCTAATAAATTAGCACACCGCTACCACTATGTGCTTTTACAAAGTTTTGGCAGGGAAAGTTCTCGAACTCCACAGAGTTCAACAAACTGTTTTAAAATTCCTATAATTGTAAATTAAAATTGTGACTGAAGAGGATAAAGTAAAAACAAAATGCAATGTTCTATATGTCCTACTTTCTATCATGTAACCTGTGTAATATTAAGAATGATGGAATTTGACTGTTAAACATGATTGATATTAACTTGTGTAAAAACAACCAAACTGACTATATCAAGAGCTGGTCCCTACTGACTCTTGATATTCAGCCTGGAACATTTCAATCTGCTGATAAATAAGCTTGGACAGACATGAACAATCACTACAGATCACCAATAACCTGAGTATTAATGGCTACATCATCAGTTTTAAATTGCTCACTCACCAACCACAGGCAATCAATGGTCAACCACCCAATCACGTATTGGAAACCAGATCAAGAACATGTTTTTTTCTGGTTCAAACCATTGCTATTTCGTGCATTAAACCAGTTATTGGGAATTGAGGCATAAACCATGGAGAAGCTCATTGTCAGTTAAAATGATAACTTTACAATCATGTTGGTTTTGAAACGTCGTTATCGGATACTGCAGATGGCAAATGCTTGTCTTTAAGAGCTCGTATAAATATCAGTAACACCCACCCCCAGACAGACAGACCCATATATCCTGAGAATCGAATACTCAATAAACCTAAATAACGTGAATTGCACGCTTCATCACAATTGGAAAAGCGATCTTCCAGATATATGGAAGGATATTTGTGATATACGTGTATACGACCACCTCCACTATATTCTTGTCGCTGGAGATATTAAAACAAGGTCTTGACTCCAAGCTCTGGGTAATTTGTAACACGTCTGTTTTGAAGCTACTTTAAGGCCGTTTTACACTTGGTCAGATGGTGGAGCGCACTTTAGCTCCTAGAAAATGAAGACAACTGTTTTGAGGAGATTGCTGCTTAACATTGTTCAGAATGATTCATGCACGCATTCATCTCTGGTGCTCATTTAAATCAGTGGTGCGTCCCCGTGTTCATTAACCAAAGCTATACTTTCCCCTGAAGGAAAATAACGTGCACTGCAAGTTCTGAATAAATCAACGACTTACTAGCCTAGAGCACGTTTTCCTTTTTTAACCCTTATCTTAGCGCCTTATGTTAACACATGGAAATCAAGTTGGAATCTCACAAGTTCTGTCCTGTTCTCATGTATGTTCATGTTGACACTTGCAATCTTCAGCTCGTCAGAAATACAGGAGTGAAAATGGTAAATACTGCAGTCAGACTAGTTTCATAAGATGCACACTTTCCCATCAATCTTTTCTAACAGTTGGATCACTACTTCTTCAAACTATTTTTTTTTTTTTAGAAGCTGCATCCGTGAACGGCACTCGCTGAAATGTTTTTCTACATGACTTGGAGGTTGATAAAACTATATTGAATGGTATAAGGCAGTCTTTTACAGCACTAGGCAATCACTCTGGATTACATCAAACACCTAGCTGTAGTTATTGCACGATAACCACTAAAAACAGGTGCAATTCTGCGGGATTCCCTGATGCTGTAAAATGATTAAATCACCCTCTTAATATTTTGACAAGGTACTCAAGAGCAGAACTTCTATTTGCCTGCCATCGACATGTGTGATGTAGGGCAGAGCAACCTTGCAAAATGATTAAATCACCTTCTGAGTTACTGTTGAATTTCTTATAATGGACAGCTGTGGAGGGAAGTTCTCACGGTGCCTGGCTGCAGCAGCACACGACTGTAGTCAGTCCTTTTCATGAGCAGGAAAAAAAAAAAAAAAAACTATGAATAAGTAAATATTGAGTATTTTTGAGCTTTCTATGAGCTACTATTGCTGAGCCCGTGCCCATTCATCTTGGAGCTTGCATGCAGTGTATTTTGTATTTTTTATCTGCGGCGAGCAGCAGAAAAATAAAATGCAGTGCAGTGGTGCTGCTTCATCAACTTCTATACATTTCATAACTATTACGATTAAGAATCCCCATATATATATATAAAATCACTGAAAAAGCCCAACAGTGTCACTGTGTCGTTTCGTCTGTCTCCAGTGGGGTTTGATGCTCAAGTATTCAAGGGCTTAGGAGAAAATCTGTGGTCTACACCATTTACATTTTAATATTCATTGTCAATAGTTACCAGATGTCCAGGGAAAACTGTGATTGTCCCAGTTTTCAGCCTTAATTTTTTTCTCCTGTTCAAAAACAGTAAAACTGTTCAATCGTCCTGATTTTGCTATTTTGTATTCACATTGAGTACAAAACTGTAAGAGTGTGCTCAGCAAATTGACAGCACAGTAGTTTATTATACAGAAATAAAATAAAGCAGCTTATGGATTGCTTGTTTAATATACATACACACCTTCCCAATGTTTATTTCTGACAATTTTTTTATATACTTATTTTAACTGTTTCAGTGAATTGCAGAAAGAAAAAAAAAGTTCCATGTTTTTCACTCAGGAAATAATTCTGGTAACCCTACCATTGTCCGGCCTCTTAAGAGCTTTTGTACCAGGAGCCTTGAGACGGTCTCCCTTGTGCCCAAGTCACAGTGGACTCAAGACTGGCACAATATGGGTATTTTAATATGGTTACTTTAATGCAGGAGGTCCATGATTTCAACACTTAATAATACAGAGAAGCACCATTATCTTTTCATCCATGTACGGCAGAAAGAAAAAAAAAAAGAGAAGAATGCTCTTGAAATTATAGCCGAGATATTAATGAGATTCCTCAGACTATTCAAAGGTGACGAGCTCCATTTTAATTACAAATGCAATCTCACGACCTGCATTAACCACTAAATACGTGATGCTGTCTTAGATCACGGCCACAGCCTAAATACTCATTACAGAGGTTAGCAGTTGAGTGAATTAAATCCCAGCTTATTCAAAGAAATGAGTAAAATAGGGTGCAGAACACAGCTTGCTTGCATTTTAAAATATCATAACGGTAAGGAGAAAACTTCGTCCAAATCTGAAATATCACAGCTATCTTGAATAATGTATTCTTGTTGTTTTATCTATAAATGTACTGTGCATCAGCTTCAGTCCTTGCATCCTGGTGACTTTTTAGAAACTGTTAAGAACCTCTATGGCAGGGGTGGACAAAGTTGGTCCTTCCAGTCCTGGTCTTTGTTCCAACCCTGTTCTAAATTGCTTCATTTAACCAATGAAACCTCCATCCAGAATGGCCCTCCAGGACTGTGATTGGACATTCCTGCTCTATGGCCTTTAGTTCAGCTGGTATACTAGAGTTTAACTATGATGTGTCTCCCTGCAATACTCGGCCCCTGTTGAATGCATGAAATGTGGTATTTCTTACAGCTATTGGGGGCAGAATGTTGCAGGGGGCAGGTAAACAGTTACACGCTGGTGTAGAGTCAGAACTTAAAGAGAATACATGTTTGAGAGCCACTGAGGGCAAGAAGGTGTTTCAAACTTTTAAAAAGTTCCAATGATGTGCTGACAGGAATAGAAAACAACATACAACGTGATTCTACACTAATAGAAAAATCTTTTACTTAATATAATAAATTTGGGGAATTTCTGACATAGGAAAACACAAAATCACAATCACTGCGGTATTCTTTTATATCATTTTAAAACCACCCCTGTAGCGTCCTAAAGCCTCAAGCATTTGGTTCTTGGGTTTAAAGCTACTCTCCAAGTCATAATATAATAATATTACCACTGAGCATTCTAGCAAAAGCAATGAATTTTTAATCAACTGACTCTTACAGTATCACTTTAGGAATTATTTGAAATTGGATCCACCAAGGATTTTGACAGTGGGAGCTGGCTGTTTAGTTAACAGGAAAAGTGTGTTACCAGTCTTAAGAAGTAGGATCACTCACTTATGCTCATTCAGAGGCATGTGCAACACACTGGAACAGTCTTTTGATTACAATAGTTACTTGGTTTTTAAACTCAGCATGGATGCTTTTTTATTTCAGTAGTTAAGGTTCCAGGAGTTTGTGTTTTGTTTCTTTTTCTTATGAACAAATATCACTGCTTAATAGTATTATCACAGCTTTTGAAATCTCAGCAACGTGATCTTTTGCAATATCTGCTTCTATTAAAGCACCACTGAAAATTAAAGAAACTTGGTATTAGCACTATGTAGCAAACGTTAAAGAGTCTTGAGGGGGTTGTCTGTCCATACACCCATCCATCTGTAACTCACTCTTACACATTTGCATGTATCTGAAGAATCGCTTATCAAATTCCAATGAAATATTTAATTGTTAATCTGAGTTTTTCCAGTATTCTGTACATACTGTTGATAATGTATAGGTCATTGTTCGTCAACGTGTTTGTTCTACTAATAGTAGTTAATTTTCTTTCAATTTTGGCGAGAGGTGTATGTTAATGTTAACTAGTTTTAAATGTTAAGTGGCTTCAAATATAAATTCCCTTATTGTGTTTAATATATTATGATGTTTCTCTTTATCAGTTCACACTGGGACTACAAATCTTGGAAAATTGTCCAAATATGCAAATTGGTGAATGATTTAATTAATTAATTACTCAATTTAAAATAGTAAGAAAAAAGGAGCACATAGCCACACATGGTAAAATACAAGAGACATTTTAGAAAGTGTTTAAGATGCCTAATTAAAGTACAAAGCAGTCTAATATTTTCATGCACGAATGCTGCTGTTTCTATGTCAGTGATTACTGAGAGGTAATTCTCACGGCCAGAGGTTTTCATGCAGGTAGGTATACAAGAGAGATAAATAACACATTTTGATTTAGTATACCTATCCATAGCAATCTTTCCGAGATGGAATATGTGATTTGCAAACATTGGCCCTAACTCAAGGAAGCTGCCAAAGTCCATATTATAATATTCAGGATTTATGGTAGAGCTATTTACTGCTGAACTCTGTGCCCTGTGATTTAGAACAGGGGGAATGCTTAATCACTAATCTACTTTAACTTGCTCTCATGGGATTGAATATCAACATGGGCCATGCTTGTCCATCATGTTTATAATACAGTACTGTGAATGCTTCAACGCATTTGCTTCTAAGTTTCATCAGCCCAACGAACATGTTCTATTGTAAGGACTGGGGATCTGGACTAAAGACACAAATAGCTCAGTGAGGATTAAACAAGATCCTGGTGTTGTCTCGCTGCCACTTAGCTGGAGGAATTGAATCTCAGATGGCACAATAAGCTGTGCCAGACAACCCCCAGAACTGACATTCACAGTTCGGTTCAGAATACAGCAGCTGAAGAAAAGGCTGTGATCAAAATCATGTTGCTGCCATCTGCTGGAGAAATGATAAAAGAAACATAGTAAGCAGACCTCATATTGTTCATTTCATGGGTTTATTGTTCCCTGACCTGATATTTTGGAACATTTAAAAGTTGGAGTAGATAGAGGCTATTATACTTAACACTTTCCCTCTGCTCTGAGCTGGTGGAGCAGAGAAATAGAAAGCGATGCTTTTATACTTTCTGAACAGCCTCCCTCTGCTCTGGGCTGGTGGAGCAAACAAAGAGAAAGGGAGGCTCTTATAATCTCTGAATAGCCTCCCTCTGATCTGAGCTGGTGGAGCAGAGATTGAGAAAGGAAGGCTCTTATACTCTCTTAACAGCCTCCACAGTTTCACTTATACAAAACCGAGTAAATAGGGCCTTATATTTCATATGCTTCTGCAGCCTTTAACGATTATGTTCAGAAATTACATGTTGGTCCAAAACACATACATCAAAATCAATTATTCTCAATACTAAAACAGCTATCACATAACACATTTATGGTATGTTGTGAGATTGACAGCATCCCAAACATGTTAGGAAATATTATACTGTTTGTGAGGACTGGCAAACTAACCATTTACTCTTTGATAAAAAGACAAATGCTCATGCAAAACAAATGAAGTAGTAATTACTTGCCCTGGGCAATACAGTCAGGAAATGTAACTATGCTGATAACATAATTGCACATATGGGAAATGTACAAAGGGACAACTTGTGCCCAGAAGGAACAATAGAAAAAAAAGTAAGAAAACATGAATACAAAAGACGTTGTCATCCATGTTTTCTTGGCTAGTTAGAAGAGCTATACAATTCCTTCAGAAGAATATTCTTTAATCAGTTTTAGACAACATTGTAATTGAGTACTCATGCATTTACTAAGTTACTGCTATGTAAATACACAGTACTTTGAATCACTTCATGAAGTGTTACCTGAAACACACACTCAATAAAGTTCCCAAACCAGAAAAAAAAAAAACATATAAAAAAAAAACCCTCAAATGTAATCTCGCTATGATTTGTTTTAGAATTGTAATTGATATTTTCATCCTTGCATGACTTGTACAGCAATGGTATCTACTGCCATAGCTGGGAATACAGTACTGTTCTGCTAGGCTGTCTTCAGTGTAATACGCTTATACCAATATCTCAATGGTAACCTTTCTGTAGAGACTGCTTTAAGGGTGCAATGTCTCCACTAAGTTAACTTAAATGGTTACAAGTAGAACTACTGGCTAGAAGTATCAGTCAGGCCATGGCTCTCGGCACTGTGGGCATAGAGAGAGAGACACCGAATTGGTTTTCATCTTTAAAATGCTTAATGAACCGGCACTGCTTACATCATGAAAATAAATAGCTGACATAACATACTGTGCATTCCCACCCATGTTACTTAAAGCAGTGTTCATAACATGTATCTATGAAAAAAGCATAAAAAGAAAAAAATCTCATATATATATATATATATATATATATATATATATATATATATATATATATATATATATATATATATATATATATATATATATATATATATATATATATATACATCTATATAATAGTAGATGGACTATCCTAAATGTCTACAATTAGAGTATGTGGCAGTTAAAAGATCACACTGACACATGATTGGAATGGAATTAGAAAAGGCTGTTCAGACTGCTTAAACGAATATTGGTTCCCCCCTGCATGCATGTTTGTTATGTATCCTATTTTTTGTAAATTCTGCATGTGTAATGTTGATAAATGCGAGTAATGTTTGCAGCCTGTTCTCATGCATTATTGTAGATGAGATTGGACCTGTCAGAGAGGTCTGGATAATACAAGTTTAGGGTCGGGGGTCAGGGAAGGTAGTCTTAAAATTAAGCTTTTGGTTAACAGTGCATGGATATAGATTTAGAAGCAAAGATTACTTTGTTACAAAAAAAATAAATGAAAGGGGTACACATATTCGGAAAGGGAACCAATATTCCTGAATATTATTTCCTAAGGGAAGAAATATACAGGGGGAAACACATATTCTCTGCCACTGTCACCCAGGATTCTCTGGACATGCTCAAAGAAAGTTGAAAGACAAGTAAAGGCTGATAATAACTCAATATTAAAGTAACAGAACCTGGTAAAACGTGATACTCGGGCAGAAATTATAACAATGGATGGAAACTAGTGATCTTTCATTTCTGGGGATTGGTGCCAGCTCAGCTTTGTTAGGGAGAGACTTGCCATCTCTTTTTTTTCTCATAGACTCAGATGGATTTAGTAATTGCAAATGAATAATGTGCTAACAGGAATGACCCCGCATAGACACTTCTCAGCAGACAATGGGAGGAAACAGAGTCCACAGCGCTGTGGTGTGAAATCCAAATGGCCATTCATGCATGAGCAGCCTTTTGCATTATTTATGAAGCAATTAGCAGGGATCTAATTAATTCACATTAAATTATTAATAAGTTCGCTCCTGTCTGTTTTCCACCAGAAATGCAATCCCGCACTTTCAAAGAGCTGTGGTCTGCTTGTGCGCTTGACAGCACAATTGTGCCACCTACAGGATTTTGTGTTAAGTGCAGATGATACAGTCCTACCTCAAAATTACAAACACCACACTGGGTCAAGCAAATTACTGAAAACAGGGCAACTGGCTGGTATAAATTATGTGAAAATGGTTGCAATTTCACAGTAACACTATTTTAAGTGCCTCTAATTACTGTGTATTTACATAGTAGTTAGCAAATACATGTGTACTTCCAAATAACTGCAGTGTTATTGCACGATAAGCCTAACCCTTTTGTGATAAATGTACACTTGCATATGTTGTGCAAGAAGATGTACACATTAAGTACATTGTAACTATGCATAATAACATTGTAATTGTGTAGGTACACATGTAGTTAATACTTAAATACACAGTAATTAGAGACAACTAATGTGAAGTTACCATTTTCTCATTATTATTTATCATGTTTAAGAGCAGCTTTCAGCACCTCAACACAGACAATCTCAAACCCTGATTTACACTAACCTTAGACTATCTAATGGAAGGTGGTTTAAGATAAGTGCTACTTGGGTTCCAAACACAAAATCAAGGACGCTTTTAGATAAATTGCAATTAGAACCACTAGGGACATATCCTACTATCATAAAAAGTCAGGGTGCTGTAAAAACAACTTGTTGTCTAGATAGCTGCGGCTTTCTATTACACAGTATTCTCTAACTTATGAGTCCAGTCACAAGTACCCATTTTCCTTAGCTTCCAGCAACAGATTATTTCTCTTCAGCCAGGCTGGCCTCTGCACAGCAATCTAAGTGGATAATACCCAGTTTCTCTATCAGCGTGTCACCTGATTCAACACCAGCAATTCGCTCACTTTGTCATAAGACGCTTCTTTCAGGGACAAATGCATTTTGAATGATGTGCTGTTTGGCATCTACATCATAATGAAGATATACAGACTGTTGTGATGAGTGTGAACTACAACAGCAACAACACATCAAATGATTAGGGGACAGGAAGGAGCAGCCAACTTGACAGCTATAGCTGTATTTAAGTACATTGAGTTGTATTTAAAATATCTGCATGTTTCAAGTGTAACAAAACAAGCAAATAGCCAAGCATAGAAAAGTGGGGCCAGTGATTATATTGCTAAGGCAAAATAGGGTGGACTATTTCTATAACCATCTTGAATACAGCTGCTGATACCAGTGGGGGTCTGTCTGACTGTATCTATCTATCTATCTATCTATCTATCTATCGCAATAGCTTTCCAAGCAAAAATAAGGTCTATAGCAGAAATCTAACAGCCTAACTTTCTTGCTTTCAAACTGGTCTCTGTGATTAATTGGCTTCATGTACTGTATGAGTCTGCTTGCATTTTCAGAACCACAGACAGCTCCCAATTCAGAACAGAATACACTATTGTAAAGTCCATCTATTTATCTATGCCAGGGCTTCTCAACCCCGGTCCTGGGGACCCCCTGTGGCTGCTGGTTTTCATTCCAACCGATCTCTCAATTACTTAACTAGACACTTAATTGAACTAATAATTTGCTTAATTAGACATTTGTACTTGCTTTCGGCTCTTAAACAGTTGCAGTTCAAGTTACTTATCAAATGTTATAGCTAACTTGAAATATGCAACTGTTCAAGAGCTAAAACACAAGTAAAAAGGTCTAATTAAGCAAATTATTAGTTCAATTAAGGGTATAGTTAAGTAATTGAGAGATCGGTTGGAATGAAAACCAGCAGCCACAGGGGGGGCCCAGGACCGAGTTTGAGAAACCCTGATCTATACCCTATAGACTGCGTTTGAGCACAGTACTGTTCTCAGTTTTCTCAAGATGGAATGTCTTATAAATCAAGTGGAGTCCTAAACAAAACATATTAACTCTCTTCCAAGAGCCCATGCTAAAGTAATAATATCCAGCAGAGAAGGCACTACCCTGACCCTACCCTCTGCACTGCACTACCGTGGTATTGAATCTGTGCAAGGATATTATTACAATTATAAATCAATGAAAATGCTGAGCATGCTCCTTTTAATTATCACAAAAGACTGCTTTAAAACAGGCAGATTTTCCATCAATATTGTGTGCAACCAGCAGGTGGCGGTGTGGTGCCTATGTACAATACATCTGTCATTTCCAGGATAATTACAGTCATGAATACATTATTTTCTCCCAGTTGGTATAAAGAGGATCAAATTAAAAAGAAAACAGTTTTTCATAACAGCCAGCCTGGAACCAACCAGAGATGGATTAGCATGTTTATGTTTCCTATTCATAATTTCATTTTTCCTGGGGTGGTGATTTGTTTTTAATCAGTTGATTATGGGAAACAATGTACAGATCTGCTTTTTATTTACATATTAAATTACTGTAATCCTTCAAAACAAGCCGTTTACAGTAAATCTTAACTCCCACAATGACAAGTGCTGGTACAGGGTTGTCTACAAAGAGCAGACAGATTGTAATCAATCCATTATTCATTACCCACCTGAAATGTTCACCAGTCTTGATTACTTGTGGTTACTTCTTGTGCCCCCCCCCCTGCCCCTTCTGAAAGTCACTTGTGAAACTTAACTAAAAAACTACATTTAAACATGTGCTTCTGAGCAAATGCTTTCACTAAGACTTGATGACCATTCCGAGCAGGGGCGTGCTCAGGAATGCAAATTTGACCGCTATTGTGCACGCCCCCGACTCCAAGGAAGACTATTACAGATTTCAACCCCTGATTTATCTATAGAGATCATTTACCTGTAATCAAACTCTTGTATGATTCCAGTGCTTTTGCATGATGTAAATGCCTGCAGAGATGCCCGACTATCCTGACAGACTGACACTCAAACTTTTTTTTTTCCCCTCACTGATCCTTCTTGATAGTTTAATATCATCTCGACTTTTTTTTCATCAACTGTCAGTGTATTTCAGTCTCCTGTTGTTCTAAGCAATAAAACAAATAAATACACAAACGAAATCCTGGCAAGCATAGAACAAACTTTAGTTTAAGATTTTAAAATCCACTTATAATATCACTACCAATATTATCACCAGACCCCTTCTGTTGAAGACTTTTTTGTTATTCAAATAGGCATCCAAAAGACAACACAGGTGAATTTAACATCTCATATAAAAGTTTGCAACGGTAGTTTCACAGTTTTACCATGTTTTTCCTGTGTGCATTCACCATACTTTACCTGGTCTGCCAAGGAGTTTAATATGCTTTACCACGTGGTCTTTACAATGCTTACCTATGCTTTACCATGCTTTCACTATGACGTATTATAGTTTGATCTGCTTTTATTATGGCAAGCTTTTATAAAGGATTTCCTGCCTGAAAGTCCATATCATGTTTTATATTTTTGTACCAGAAAATAAAACAATGGAAGGGATACAACTTGTAGACTGGGAGTGAGGTTGACCTACATCACAGAAAGGGTTAAATATCACTTTATAGTTGGGCTTGTCTACCACCTCTTTAACACCATGTGCACCTGTGTAGCGTGTTTCTTTTCCTGCTGACTATGCCTGAAGAAATATTGTGCACTCGACTAATCTGGACTGAGAGAATTGACTTCTGCCAGAAGCCTGCTTCAAAGAACTCCAGAGGTATTACTGTAAATCCTTTGGCCACTCTAACATAGCTCTGTATTGTCTTGGTAAGCCTTTAAGTTGGTTGAGATACAAGATATTACTTTGATGGCACATACGACATTCATCACAGCATTGTAATAGATTTTGAAATTGCTTTGCAAAACTACACATCTACCTACAGTATCGATCTGCCCGCCCATCCGTCTCTTTTGCAGTCAGCATAGCTTAATGGATGTTAGCCTGCATCACACACACAAGCTTGCCACCTACACTGCATGGCCATTTTGTTCAGACCTGTACCTAATATCAGGTCTAATCACAGCCATGACACAGCCATAGACTCTACAAGGTGTTGGAAGGTGCCTTGTGTGATCCATTCACCCCTTAATATTCCAGATTTGACCAATCTCTCTAACCATCGTTTCTATCTGCTGTTAGCAGTGACAACTGTCTATCTTAGCTCTGGCCAAAAGTTTCACATCGCCCTACAGAATTAACTAATTGTGTTATCATAAAGTCCAGTGAAACCTGCTGAACAATGTTATGTTAACATATTGAATGACAAAGCGCTTTGTATTTTTCCATATACTCAGCAAAAAACTGACCAAATTTTTTGAAACTGTCCCCTTTCAAAATCTAAATTCCAATATTACATGATGTTAAATAAAATATCGAAATTGTGTTTATAGGTTTTTTTTTTTTTTTTTTTTAAATACAAGCGAATGTGGAAATGGTAGCTCCCTGTCTCGTATTTCACACCCCCTTTTTGTGTGAGTGGAGGCTGCATTCCTTCGTGTTCCTGTAGATAAGGCATATATATATATATATATATATATATATATATATATATATATATATATATATATATATATATATATATATATATATATATATATATGCTTTTCACACAAATATACAAAAGAGCTGTCCAGGACAAAACAGAAGAAAACCAAAACACATTTGTATTGAATAAAGGCATCATCTTTTTTTAGCTATAACTGAAATGTAACCTAATACATTTGTTTCATTTTTCAAATTGTATGTCACATGGGAAATACATTTGGGTAACATGTTGCTTTGTGTCTCTCATTGCTGTGTATTTACATAGTAGTTACTTAATAAACATGTTCTTGCACACAATTACAATGCTATTATGCACAGTTCCAATGTATTTAATGTGTAAATCTGTTTGCACGATATATCTAAGTGCACAGTTCTATCAGGTAAGGGTTAAAAAAAGTTGTGCAAAAAAATTGACATGTTAAGTATATTGTAGCTATGCATAATAATAACATTGTGATTATGTGGAAGTGCACATGTATTTACTAAGTAACTATATACAGTAAATACACAGTAATTAGAGACACTTAATGGAAAGTGTTAATGAAATTTGGAAGCTCACAAAGGATGCAGAAACTGTATAGCTGGACTATGCTCCTAATAATTCCCCCCTAGGTTCCTCACTAGAGCTTTGAGGCAGATCCTTTTATGCAGTATCTTAGAGAAACAGAGTGAGAGATAGAGAGGGAAGCTAGGAGGACGCAACAATCAAAGGGGACACCCCTCCCCCCTAGACCACCCACAATGTCAGGCACTGACCGGTCACCATAGCAACAGTACCAGCGTGCAGTTCTGCTTCAGGGACAGTAGGGGGTGCCCCTCTGCTTTGTGAAAGGCATAGATCCAGGGTGTGTATCAATGATGATAGCATGGTTCGTTGTCGACAGCGATACAAGTAATCATGGCTGTAATTCGGCGATTTTTAGAGAGATTTTAGCTATTTAAAAATCTAATGGAAATAGCAAGAAGAAGTTAACCATATCTAATTCTCGGAAATAGGGATTAAAATTATTATTATTATTATATTTTAAGTGTTACATAGTTACAGTGTAACAGTTACAGTATAGTGTTATATGCTTAATATACCTTATATATTATGGATCATAGTGCTGTGCAATGAGAGCCTCATTTCCATTCCTGCTATCTTATGTACAATATATCTGTTCCCAGTCCTCTGTAACGTTATCATCCATGTGGTCTGTTTTTGGTTCTCTTAGGCGTTCTTAATGTAATAATCTGGAATGGTATAACACATAGCATCTGTTCAGCATTTCCATTTGCTGTTGTGTCTCATTTAAGACCCCCCCCCCCCCGCTAATAGCCCATTCTGCTGGCCTGACCCTCAGGGCACAGATCAAAGGTTACCGGTCCAATCCATCAGTACTCATGCCTGCTCAGAGAATGATGTAGTAAAGGTGCCTGCTTGATTTACAACGCAATATATTTCATGCAATATTCTTTGCCTCCTAGCTTTCGGGCTTGGTGCTTTGTTTTATATATCATTTCATTATTTTCCCTGTAAAGGAAATAGGGTTCTGTTGTCAACAAAATGTGCATTTGAATAAACAAATAAAACTTCAATCTGGATCCACGTTCATATGATAAGATAGCTTTTCTGGTGAGTATTCCACAAAATGAGATTTTCCAACAGACTGCATTAGATAAGAGAATTGTTCAAAATCTAGGGGGAATCTAAACAATCCTGACTACAATGCCAGCTCTTTGATACAGTAGGGTGCAACGGAGCTGTCATTTTGGATTTGGGCAGTAAATAGGAACAGAACGGATACATACAAAGAAAGTAACAATTTGGAAAATAATCTTGGATTTCTAAATAAATATATAAATAAATAACTAACTCGGAAAGACTGGTAAATTTGTTGTCCTTTTATTTATTTATTTTTAACCCCACACATAGCCCTTTACATGTAATAGTTGCATCTTAGTAGTGTAGTAGTCTTCGGGTCAAAGCATGCTACTGGCTGAAAGCATGTCCAGCATTAGATGAATGGGTGGGGTTAATGTCACCCTCCAGGTAACCAAGAAAACCTAATAATTTGGAAGCAAACAATGTATTCCCATAACACGTGCTTCTTACAAAACAGGACATTTGAGTCCAATGTAGCAAATGGACATGCATAGCAGGTAAGATTTTATTAATGTTTTTTTTGGTTTCTGTCACTTGTGCCCCAACTGGACTACTTTCTGATAATGCAGAATGCACAGAAGTCTAAACTATGGGGACAAAATAAAGTAAATAGGCACCAAGTTATATTTTACTATTCAATTGAATGGGAGTGTTGGATGTTTTGGGCTAAAAATAACCTTTTGTCAGTCTGTGGATAAATCAATTTCACTCCACACTGTACTGTAGTTCAGTTTGTGAGCACAACGCATTTTTATTTTACTTCTGCATCCTGCTTCATTCGGCAAGCATAATCATTTTTATCAAAACATCATATTTTGTACTGTGGATGCTGTCTGCTGAATGTGTGCCAAAAGCAATTTCCAAGCAGAGCTTTATAAACCAAAACAGGAAAATAAAATAAAAAATAAAGACGTCTGCTCCTGAATTTTCAAATAACAGCCATCTCTTCTCATCCGTCTCCTGATGCAGAAAGCTTACAATCTCCAATGCAAAGCAAAGCACTGGCAAAGCAATCCTTTCACCCCCATGTAAACTTGCTAGCAAAAATGATTTGCTCCACTTATTTTCAATGCAAACATTCAATCATACTCTCCAGAACATTATGCAACTTCATAATTAATGTCAGATCCCATAATACTGTAGTGTGTGCTCTTGCCCACAAACTGACCAATAATCACTCTACATCATTAAATCAAAGAGCTATTGACCTCTGATGTCACTCAGCAGTCAATAGTCAAAACACTGTTGCACTCTAACATCACAGGTTTAATAAAACCGATAATGACCACAAAAAACACTGCTGCGTCGAGCTCCCACTGTCTTGTAAAGGCACATAGAGCTTTCTACTTTCTCATGATTATTGCTGAATAGTTGCACACAACTTTTACAGAGCCTGGTGGATCCCATTAGAAGTTTTGTAACCACAGAAATATTAAAAAATCTCTAATGCAGTATGGGTGTATATTTCTATGATGTTTGATTGAATAAGGTTGTAAATTGAAATAATGTGGATTATGAAGCTCTGCTGTGTTTTTTTATTGATTAAATCTACCCTTTAGTCTGGCAGATCAATGACAGAAGCAAGGACAGAAATAAGACTCCCATTGCATAGCAGTTTGATCCATTCCTTGTTTTACTCTGTCTAATAAGACACACCTGAGCTTATTACCTATACACTGGGGCTAATCAAGCTTGTGGTGAAACTGCAAAGCAATAGGAGTCGTATTTCCATCCCTTCACATGTAAAGCACAAGACAGATAATCATTGTAAAGGCGGCAAGCTGCACAGGACAGTATTGCTCAGCACGTGAGTATTTTGGCAACAGTCCAAAGGTACTTCATCCCAGCCTTACTTTGCCTAAATTGAAATACGATTGTAGATATACGGCAACCTACAACAGTGGTACAAGTGGCAAGCTACAAATTACCCAGTCTAAAAGTATTGACTGTAGAGGACTCTATATGAATAGTAGCAACGCAGCTCGTATTTCGAAAAGGTACCCAATATTTCCAGGAGATCCCAATTTTCCCCATTGGGCAGTAGATGTAAATGCATTACATGGGGCACAAGTCTACTGTTTTATTTAAAATCTTTAATATATAACAAAATGTGAGGTGTGCTTGTATCAGAAATACCTGGTCTGAAAGTTTAGTCTTAAACCCTCCAACCTCTATGCACACCCTTGACTACATATGCATTGCTTATTTCTGAGAGAATACAATCCAAGCTACTACATTTCTGTTTTTATTGTCCTTCCGAATAAATGAGGGCAAGAACATTGCTTTCAAAATCCAAATACAGTCAAGGTTTTCCAAATCATGCATTTTTCATTTTTCTATACAGTGCCAGCAACAGCTCAGGAGAACCAAAGGTTAGTATACTTCTTCTGATCTCACAAGCAAGCCAATTGCTTCTTTACATCCAGGAGCTCAACATCAAGGCTGCCTTAGTGTGAGGAAAAACACTCCCTGCTGGTTTTCTCTTCCTGATCAGCAGGAGAGCTAGGCAAAGCAGCACTGGAATCTCCTTGGAAGATCTGAAATTTCGTGCAGCCAAAACTGTATTCCCCTGACTGTATGACTCACTCTGCGCACCACACAGCCATGCCTTTACTAGGTTAGCCATCTGGGGATACAAAAATGGAAACAAGCCAAACAAACAAGCCTCAAGGGAATCTTCAAGCCCAAGGGAAAATATAATGCATTTACTGTATTTATGTGTTATCTTGAAAATGAAAGGGTATACTTGTTAAGTTTTATGAAAGGGAAAAAACACATTACCACCTTGGAATTAAAATGACAAAAATCCCTTTGACGCAGTTATTAAAGTGACAAGCTAAAAACATACTTAGTATTCATTATACCGTTTCATAAATGACAGGACCGTAATAAAATAAGTGCCCTAGCGTAATTCTTAGTTTTGCCAGACATATAATTTAGAAGTGATCTGCTATTAAAGCATTTTTGGTACTGTTAGTCTTAAATGAGAAAGCCACACGTTCTGGTACAATACCTCACTTTCTTTACTTTTTTATTTTTTTTGGAGCAGCCTATATATCAGTTTAATAAGGTTACAGCTTTTGATTTAAAATTCACATAAAAGACTTGTGCAGTCGTAAAAATAATGCAGTGAAATGGTCGCTGAGGGCATTTCAGATGTCACCAATAAAATCAAGACTATTATGGGATAGAATGTCCTAGGGAACTATTTGTTTGTGTTTTTGTGTTCTTGTTTTGGCTATTGGTTTTAAATTATGCTTTTTATCCTCCTTTTCACTGCTGAAACCCTTCGACACCATACGGTTCAAATTCCAATTATACTGCAATTTAATAAGCTATTTAAAAAAGTGAGGCTATGCAACATTACAGACACGAAATTCAACACACAGATGAATATGATCATTTGATTGGAAAAAGAGGTGAGTAGCTAACAATGTTATTGAAGCCAGGTACATTTAAACCTACTTCACTTTGTAGGGCTACACTTTACATGCAGTACCTCATTACTGTGTATTTACATAGTAGTTACTTAGTAACGACATGTGTACTTATACATACTTGCAATGTTATTATCCATAGTTACAATATTTGCACGACATAATCCTGACCTTAACTCTTTTCTGATACAAAGGTGTACTTGCATATATCATGCATAAAGATTAGCACATTGTAACTTTGCATAATAACATTGTAACAATGTAAGTACACATGTATTTACTAAGTAACTACTCTGTAAATACACAGTAATTAAAGGCACGTAATGTTTCATTCGACTTTATAAAGCAAAATGAGTTAATTTTATAGGGTGATACAAAATGTTTGGCCATAGCTATATGTGCCATTGCCGGTAAGGCTATAATGGTTCCCTCGAGGACTAAGGGTACCTCGTTAGTATTGCAGGCATGTTGTCTCAGATCATTAGAATGAAGCACTTCGGATGCCAACAGGTTGACAGGCAAATCGGATTTTCAAATATAAATGGAAAACAGGGACATGTCTAGGTATGGGGAAATAGCAGCATTTTGATGAAAACCTGCCCCCCCCCAGGGACCACACTCGCTAAATATTTTCAGCAGTAGAGGGTCTAGGAATCAACAGGGGGTGAGGGGGTGTATGTTGGGGGTGGGGGGGCTGAGGGGTCTTGCACTTCAAAGTGATGTTTTGGGAAAACCTTGTGTAGTTATTACTTGAGACAGTTCACTGTCAAGTTTGAACATTGCATGAGGTACAAAAGCAGTCCCATTGTAAAAAGATTATTTTACTTCTGATCTGTATTTTGCACCGAATTGAATATTAGCACATCTGCCTGCCTTCTATCCAAGGTTGAATTAACTGGCCCATCAGTCTCCTGTTGAAGATATCTTGGTTCATTGCCTGTATTTTATACTTCAGTTTGGGAGATGCAGGTGTTTAAAAGACAATGCTGGGTATGAAAAGTTGTTGCTTCCTGGTGTATCTTCATGTATTGATGTTCAAAGCCACTTTAATGCAAGCCAGTGTATAACATTGTACAGCATTTGAAACAATTCCAATGTTATTTTATTACAATTTCGGTTGCAATTATTCTACAGTAATTACAATAATACTAAAAAGTAACAAACAACTCCCCACATTAACATGACCAAACAATAATCGCTGGAGCAAAGACAGAAACATACTATGTAACCCCCCCCCCCCCAAAAACAAATGGGGTCACTAAAAGTGGTTGAAAATGCAAGAATAAGGATTGAATGACAAATAAATGCATAACTGTAATTGTTCAATTATACAGTATAATTACACTTACATTTGCACAGGTGTACCAAGGTTCTGTAATTGCAATTAATTATGAATTGCGCAATTACAATTGTAATTGATTTCAAATATTTATGTATCCGTAATTAACGCAGAACCAAACTTTAAAGGGGACACTTAATAATATTACTAACCCACTGTAAGAACATTGAATTTAAAGAGGATGCCTGTGGCCACAAAAGGATTCTCAAATGTCAGCTGATATGCCAGATTGAAACTTTATCCCCCAGCAAAACACTGCCCCAGACAGATGTAAGAAATATCACATTTGTTCTCTGTGGTATTTCTGACTGACTTATCTGCTAGAGGCAGAGCGTTGCAGGGGGGACAGGTTAATGGTTACACCCTGGTGTACCAGCTGAACTTAGACAGAAGACATGCAACAGGATGTTACAACAAATAGAAACCGATATACAAACAATAGGAAGAATGCCACAACTGTGATATTTCGGACTACGCTGTTGTTTAAGAGAGGGGTAACAAATGCATGTCGATTTGTAACTCTGCATTTTAAGCATGGGTCAGACACTGTCTGAAGCTAATGACCTCAATATATGGAGAGAGAGAAAAATGATACTAAGTTGAAGAAAGTTATATAAGGCACCACTATGGATTCTGCGTGAGCAGACAATCAATGGGGTGATTGATCTCCAGATTGGACTAACTGCTCCATCAGCTTGTGTCTTCATGCATAGCTTAACAGGGAAGCATGTTCATTATGGGGAAGACACTAATATTTGCACTGTCATTAGAAATAGCATACTTCTTTGTAGACTACAATGTGAAATCTCCAAGGCTTACTACCTCAAGCTTTCTGATGCACTATCAAAAAAACACCACCACATTTTTACTTCTTTTCTTTTTATAGAAAGAAAAAAAAATAACCTTTGATTGAACCGCTGCGAAGTGAGTCATATTCTGGCAACATATAAAAGAATTATAAAGCACTTTATTGTATTGTACCCTGGGCTGGGAAGGAGTTATAAGAGATAGGATGAAAGGATATAGCCAGGTGAGTACCACAGTGGTGGTTCACACAAATATTTCATTTTATTTTTGGGCTTTGTGTATATCTTGTTTTCCAAAAATGCAAATATTAGAGATTAAGTTTAGGAATTAAACATCTAGTTTGAAAAAGGGTTTACACTTAACATTAGGGCTGAAACAAGAGAAAAAATACATAATACCAGTATCTCTCATAAGGCATTTGTAGACTTCTGTTAAAAATGAAGACTTCAGCAATTTGCTTGCTGATTACCTGGGCTTTTTCACAGTAAAAAACGTACTTATTTTTCATAGTCTAAAAATAGGCATTTCACAATAGTTCATGATTAAACGTAATATTTATTAAATCAGTTTCAAGCACATTAAAAAGGAATCATTGTGCAATGTGTTCGTTCAATCATACCGGAAGCAAAAGTAAAGCAGCCGCCAGGTTCCTACATGTAGTTTCACAGGTAAAGCATCAGTAAGGTAAATGTTATCTGTATTTATTTTTAAGTGTTAATTTTATATTTACACTAATCTTTCAGAACTGGGAATTTTCACAGGGAGCTACATATTGCACTACAATGATAAGCACGAACAAATACAGCCTTATCGATTTCCATTGAACTTTGACAATGCCTACACGATCAGTAAGTGAATTGAAAAATGAAATCAGAGAATGAGAGGTCTTCACAGAGAAGGCTGTAGTCAAAGGAATACTGCAGAAAAAAACTTAAGAGGTGCAGTGCAACCCAAATTACAGTGTTATGGGGAACATAACCCCTTCTGTGTAGATTTTTCAAACACAATATACCATAGATTAAGACTTGCTGCACTCTCTTCAAACTCAATGGTAGAGTTGAACATCAGATCACATGACTTAAGAGTACAAGATAAGGAATTGCAATTCTGCAAGCAACGAACGAAAAGACTATCTATCAAGGCTAAGGCTACTCTAAGATAAGAAATTTCCCCCTGGTATGTTAATAGGTGTGTGGCAGAGCACAGTGCAGGGAAGCGGGACAGGTTGTATCAGCAGGGTGAATGAGACCACCAGTGGCTTTCTGTCTGAAATGATGAGTCCAACATTATGCACCTCACTGGTAATTACATCTGCTTATATCCTGTTCAAGTAATGGGGGCAATGTTAATAGCTGATGAATTATCCTTGCTAGAAGCCAAAATGTTTTAGCTGCTAATTAAAGAATATAAGTTCAATTATTAGGCTTTCCTAGTCTGCAACGTGCAGCTGTGGCCAAAAGTTTTGCATTACCCAACTGAGTTAACTAATTTTGCTTCATAAAGTAGAATGAAACCTACTGAATAATGTTACATTAACATGTGGAATTACATACTGCTTTGTAGTTTTCCATATACTTGACGTAAAATGTGACAACGCTTTTACAAATGTGAAATCTAACATGCAATACTGTACTATTATTAATATTTCAAATTGCGAAATCTAACATGCAATACTGTACTATTTAGGCTTCTGGTAGACTGGTAGTGGGTGACTGTGATACCCTGACCAACCAGATTAGCACCAGTGCAATGTCCAACTGGATAGATAGCTCCTTATAAAGTGGATCTAAATGTATTTCTCTATTAGGAATTCACATGTTGAATACCTAATCGAGATTTAAGCAACTCCTGGGGTTTGCCTATTTAAGCTGTTTTTAATTAGCACAGAGCTGTCTCAGATAGACAGGGACAGAAACAGTGCCTTTGGCAGCAATAACACATTTCAAGTCTGAAATGAGAAGGTAGGGAAATACCAGAGATGACAAGCAGGATTCAAAAGTGGAGTGCCATGAAAAAAGCTTAAATTGGACTAAGTATTTAAAGGATCTTCTGTATGTTCTATATTTTTAAAATGTGTATCTGTTTAATGCCTTTGTATACTTCTGGAAAGCCTCCTCAGAGGAGACTGTGGGAAATTGTTGTGGTGCGCAGTGTTACACCTATGAGCATCTCTGCATGCCACAGTGTTCGTTTGTAATGAAGTTGGGTCTGTGTTTATTAAAAAAAAAAATTAAAAAAAGTATAGTTTTGAAATATTTTGCCATATGAAGTAGCACAAAACATCATACAGACCTTTCAGATGTGTACGTTTACAGCCTCAAGTTTTTAATTAGTAAAATGTGCTGTACATGTAAAGCACAGTAGACTTAGTATAATTATGCAGTGTTATATTCCGCGTTCCCCAGCAAAACAGACCCAGATGTAGCAATATGTACATATGAATTTGAATGCTTATTTGACAGGTTATCGGAGCATTCCTGATAAAGCCAACCCTGCCTTGTGCTTGCTTTGAAATTATATTCAGGGTTTAACTGTACCAACTTTTGCAAATGCTTTATAAATATCTAAGTATGCTTATCTCGCAATACAAATAGTTGTCAGTGACCTTAGCCCTGATAGTCAACCTTCACATAAAAGGGATCGCATGAATATCAGAGAAAGCTTCACAGTGCATTAAAGAGAACCAGGAAGAGTAAAGTCTGAGAGTTCAACTGATCAGTGAGGCACAGATTTCTACTTCAATTCAGCACTTGCATACAAATGTATTTAAGTGCAGAAATAGGATATATAATAATAATAATAATAATAATAATAATAATAATAATAATAATAATAATAATACAGTAACAGCAGCTTAGTCACTGTATTTTGACTTAATGTTGCATTATTGGATGCTTCCAATATTTCCTTCATCGTTAATTAAAAAATAAGTTACCAAGTTACTCAACACTTAAGGTGTCTTGCCTTGCCAGGCACTTGATGAGGTTATTTGTCCCCGACAGATTTGTCTCCCTAAGCCAAGCGAGCATTTTCATCTTGACAGAAAGGAGTTGGAATCCTGTGACATGGGTTAGAATCTGTATCGGACAGTGCAACATACAAAACTGTCCATTAAACTCTTTCCCCTTTAACCTTGGCTCTAATGTAATGGAGAAGGGTATGAATAATGATCAGTCCGAGCGAGAGTCCTAACCACGATGCACAAGAGCTGGTCTCGTGTGCGTTTCTGGTTATAGAGCTTTTTAACCTCATCTCACTGACCTTAACCCTAACCCCCGTAAAGACAATGCATCACACGCTCTTGAGCAACGGTCAACTCAGCACAAACAGGATTCAAACCCGAAAGCGCCAGATTGCATGACTCCTTTAGTACTTTTCTGTTTGTTTGTTTTGTTTTCTCCAGTTCAAGTCTTTCAATCAACAAGGTCCCAGTGGCAAATGGATACTTGGCATTATACTGTGAATAGCGATTGGACTCAAACGGTAATCCCATTCATGAGCGGCCATTTCCATAACTCAGAATGATATTTTAAAAGCTGGGCTATTATCAACTTGGTGTCTAAAAGGCTCTGTCCCTATAGAAACTATTAGCTATCTAGCTATTGTGTCTAATTAATGTCACCCTTCTAGACGATCTCTCAAAATCTTATGTTTTCTGTAAGCACTGGTGAGTAATGAAAAAAGATGGCTTCTTTATTACTTCCCTCGGGAACCCATTATAAAAATAAAAGCCTCAGAAAAATGTCATTTGAAAACAGTTTGCGTATGACAAGGAATAATGATTTAAAATATACGTCACCACCCTTTGCTTCAGTACCCTCATAAACAATGGCAATGTGAGTACTATGACTTGTAAAACAACAATTAAATAACATCTACCCCAACAATGCATGGCTCCAAGCACATTTGAATGGAGACAGCTGGTGTTGTCCAGTGTTGAGGGTTTTTGTGATTTGGGTCACTGTAGCCTGTCTGTGGTTTGTTCAAATGGCCCAAGCTACCATTACAGGGACAGGCCAGTTGCTCATGCATCCACTATTGTGCTTCCCGTAAAGTCACCAAGACCCTTCTCCTTTCACACGATCATTGAAGAATAGTTGCACACTCTCACACGGCTTCTATCGGTCTGGTGGATCACACAACACAACAAGTGACCACATTTTACTTTTCATTTTAATTCAATTCTCTCATTCTTCTGTCAGCTACGGCGCAAGGGAAGCTACACTGGTATGAGACTGCCATTACAGTTGTAATATTTCCATTATTTGACATGTCATTGGTACTAATGAACCCAGGGGTTAATTTGTGCCGGATCGCACCGGATCCCAGATCTGAGACGGCCATGAATTGAACAACAAAAGTATTCTGTCAAGATGTATTTCATGATTTGTTTCATATATCCAAATATGGAAACGCCAAAAGGAACTTTCCATTCCTATTCATCAGGATAGTCGGCCCACTGCCGGCATTGTTCAAACCTGAAGATTATGTTAGGCCAGGCAAAGGGGGGCATGCAGCTACCGCCACCAACAATAAGGCACCAAACCCACAAGGGAGCTGCTATAAATCAAGGGCAATACATTACTTCTAGAAACAGCTACAGTAAAATGTGTTCCAAATCCATTGTGTTTCCAATGCTGTGTTCTGCAATTATTTCCTGCTAGGATTTCTTCGGGGTATGTAATGACGTTTATAATGGGATCCAAACAGTCCTTTTCAATCTGTACTGGTATAAACTAGTTCACATCAGCTAACCAACATTAGTGCATTGTGCACACAAATGTAATAACAAACCTTTTACACAACACTATTTGTCATTCACTATCATATTAGCACAACTAACAAAAATACATGTTCATATTTACTTATTAGTGTCTATATAAGACGGCATGAAATATGTTGCAGTTTAATATGATTTACAAAATAATCAATTTCACCTATGTTTATAACTAACCCCTAGAAGTAAATAAATACCACTGTACATGGTTTAACTTAATCAGGAAAATTAGTTCCCATAAATTAGACGTACGACAATAATGCTCAAGGCCATGAATTAATGTTCTTTCCACTGGTGTGCATTACATTTGATTGTAGTCCAATGGCCTTAAGCAAAGTCATTCCCTGACAAAGTTTATTGTAAAAGCTTTTTTTTTCATGCATAATGAATAATGGGGGCTTGCATGCATGCATTGGAAATCATTGACTGTGATGCTGTTCTATTTGTTTAGCCCAGGGCAGTAACTGTACTTAATTAAAAATCATATTTGTTTCTCCTTACACCATGTTTGACATTAGTGAGTATGCAAATGGGTTGGTTAGTTTAATAGATTCTTTAATTTTCATTTTATTTGTCATTGGAAATGTAGTGTTCGCTATCACAGTTCTCTTAACTAATGTGCTATTCTATTTGGTTGCATAACCAGATGTACTTTGCAATCTTTATTGAGGTCACAGGGGTGCTGTAAAAATTAGTTTTCAAAAGACACCAGGATATGATGAATGAAAATGATACACAGTGAGTCAAACCAAGAAGAATAGCACATTAGTTAAGATAACTGTCACATGAATAGAAAAGATAGAAAGAAAATTACCCAGGGGTGGTCCTTAACATGAGATTCATTAGGATTTAAAAGTAGTCTAACAAGGTGCCTGACTAATGACGCATTTCCTCACCTTTAACACTGACAAATAAAACTTAAAAACTTAAAAATGTAATATATATTTTATCACTGCCATGTGTTGACCGAAACAGATTATTATATAGCAAATTGACACCAAAAACACTGAAGTGATCCATAGGCGAGTGAAAGTTAAGTAGAACATTTGAGACCCAAATGGAGGTGCATGACAGGTAAGATGTATGGAATTGTTTTGTGAGCTAGAGGCACTAAGCAATGGGAGCAGTTACCATGGTAACAGTAAAGAGACACTGCCCAGCCGGAGAGTGGCAACCAGGCCCAGTTTTTTGTAAACAACGAGTAATCCTCAGAGAATATCTTCAACTCATGCATTTTGCAGTGTGTCTGAAGATCTCTGCTGAGAGTCTCGCAGAAGAATTGTGACAACCTTCCACCACTCCTCCTCACCCCTGCTCCTCAAGATTCATTGATTTATTTCAGTCTGTCTGTCTGTTGTTCTTTCTTTATTTTTCTTTCATGACAGCAACAAATATGTTGATTTGAAATGATCCTCAAGCCTATTGCAGTAATTTGCCACCATAGCAGGACATCTTCAGGGTAACAGACTGGTAATTATTTAATTACACTGGTCCTCCAACAGTTTCTGTTTCATCTGATTTGACAATATCCACAGAAGTAGCTCATAGTTACTCTTGGTAAAATAGTTTAAAAAAAAGAATACAGACAGTGTTGGTGACTAAGTGTCTATGGAACTCATTTCTGATGACTTATTTGGCTTCCCTTGAATACACCACATACATGTCACCTACAGAGCTCCTGGGCTCAAACTCCTGCTAGTAAACTTTACATTTAGGCTCTGCTGTCATTCCCAAGAAAGACACCCAAGGTGTAGGAATGAACCCGTGCTCTCTACTGTCTTAAGAGACTCATAACCTGCAAGGGTCAAAATCAGTATATTCTGTTTACCTGTAAGTGCCTTACTAATTCCTTGTACCACTGCATAGTTACAGAATTGTATTGTTATCTGATATGGTTTATTACAATATATAATTTGTAAGACATATCATAGATGCATTATTAGCTGTTCATAACTGTATGAGTTTAAGTATTCCTGATGCATTTCACCTTTGAAGTTATACAGCTTTTGCCAGTATCTCTTTCTTTTCAGTAAAGCAACCTTCTGAAGGTTCCAATTATTTGTTTGCCACTGGGCAAATGGCACCCTGCTTAGAAGTTATTTCCCTTGGATCCCAGCTTGTCTTGTAATTCTTGTGTACCTTGTGACAGATTCAATAGAACCAGGGGCCTCGAGAGGATAGCCTCTATTTTGCACGTAGATAAATACAGGCCTGTGCTTAGCGGCAGTTATCACTACTGAATTCTCAGCAACAGAATGTGATTATAAATAACAGGGATTGGGTTATGTTCACTCACTCCCACAAGTACGACTCTGATTCACCCCTGTATATCAAAATATCACAGGGTGACAATGTGGTGACAAAGAGCTATATGGAAAGATTGTTTGCACTTGGGGGTCAGCCAAAGA
Source organism: Polyodon spathula (assembly GCF_017654505.1). Classification (NCBI taxonomy): domain Eukaryota; kingdom Metazoa; phylum Chordata; class Actinopteri; order Acipenseriformes; family Polyodontidae; genus Polyodon; species Polyodon spathula. The sequence continues at coordinate 1,196,450 of NC_054573.1, read as the reverse complement.
CTTGGATTTGCTATTTTCCTTAGGTTTTTTTTTTCATTCTTAAAGTGCAAGTTAGAAATGTAGGCTAGATCAACCAATATTTGTTATGAGCAACATGCACGTAATGCCAGTAAAACAAACTTGATCCAAATTGATAGAACATAAAACGGTGCTGACTCTTACTTTTCTACTAGAAGCTGATCCAGCCGATGTTCTTGTTGTATCCACAAAAAACGAATTCAGTTTTGTTTGTTTAATAAATGGAGTCTAGTGTTCAGAAAGAAAAAACAAGCTTTTCACTGGAGCAAATCCTTAAATCTGGAGTAGCTAGTTTAGCATTTCTAACACAGGTGAGCAGTGCAGGGATCATGTGTTCAAGGAATGGTGTTCCCTCATGGCTTGGCTTAGTTAACCCTGCTGTGAAAGCAGGTTCTGTAATGATACAAGGTCAGTGAGACCTTTTCTCTCAAACAGTGCTTGCCTGGGGCTGTAGATGTGCTTTTCACCTCACCTTTTCTGAAAAGTACTTAAACTTTTGGAAAATAAACATTTACTGCCCATTTAAATGAACTCATTTTGCAGATTTACATGTTTCAATTAACTTATTTGATTGTTAATCACACTCATTAAAACTTTAAATATCAGAAAACCAGACAACTACAAACATCAAATAATAATAATAAAGATGCTTAATTGTTTTATTCTTTAAATAACTCACTAAGTATTAAAGCATTGTATACAAGTTAAAGCATTATGTAACAGTTTACTGTCTCATTTCAACTGTTACATTTAGGGTTATACTATGATGTCTATTTTCGTGGCAATAATCCACTTTGCCAAACTGTGCATGAATGATTTGAGGAGCATGACTTCAAGTCTCTTCCACCAAGACCCCCATATCTCAGTTCAATTGAGCATGTTTGAGATGAACATGAGCAAAGAGCATGTAATAGCATTCTGTCTCATTATCAGTATTGGAAGGGTCTGTAATTAAGTAGAACTCTGTAATGTGTTATCAGCATCACTGCCCATTTGTGAGTGCTTTGAATGAGAATGCAATTCAGTGGAGGTTCAAGCTGTATAATTCAGAGTGACTGTGCAAGTCGGACAGCAGGATTTGGGGAGTGAGCCAGGCTGTTGTAGACAGTACTATATCAGTAGACTAGGAATTGCAAGTAAGGTCCTCAGATTGAGGTGCATACTGTTCAGGGCCCTGCTTACTTCGATATTGGGGAAATTGCCAATCCCACAGTATTAGGCTTCTATTATTAGTATCTTTTACATGTTGCTAGGGAACGCAAGCTTGACCACATGTGCATTGCAGTACTGTACACCATGAGTTAAAGCAAAATGGTGAACACTAAAGACTCACAAACTGCTATATGTGTCAGTGTTTTAGATTGTGCGCCGCAGTATCCCCAAAAATTACAGGCTACAGTGGAAAATTGTTCTGCACAACCTGCAATGTCATGTTAGACCACACACGTAAGTGAGGTGTTGATGTTCATTTAAATACAGATCGGCATAAAAATGCCAAATGGAAAGCAGAGGCTGATCTGATATCAATAGCAAAACACCAGCATGCTGTTACATCCACAGCAATGAGAGTTGTGACGCTCAAAACGTGGCATATTTTGAACTCATTTTCAAGTGCAAACATACTGTTGGAGAAACCGGATACCCCAGCGTTAAGGGAGTATAGTCAGAAGAAAAAATCTCAAGCACAGGTGCTCTTCCTTCTCCTAACAGACTTTGCCAAGATTACTTACCCAAAGTATCTGTAGTACATAGGAACAAGCTGAAAGAACATATGAAAAAAAGCTGATTCTTTTTGTATTGTGCTTAACGACAGATGGCAAAGATAGCCATGTATTGTATATTGTTGCTCTACCCCAAAAGGCTGGTTCGGAAAAGCTTATCCCATTTCTTTTGGACACCGCTGTACTTGAACTGGTAAATTTCTCAACTGTGTCGCAAGCTGTCATCAGATGCCTGGCAGATTTTGATATTGAGTTTAACAGGGTGTCTGGGATTGTGACAGACAATGCCACACACTGTACTCGGGCATATCATGAAGTACTACGTGGTCTGCTTCCTAATTCTGTGCATGTAGTATGCACCTCACACATTTAAGTCTGCCACAGTGTAACAGTAGTACATGTGGAGAGCTCTACCTAAAGTATCGGCTGGATTTTAAACCATGGTAACAATTAAATATATAATATATATATAATATAATATATATATATTATATATATAGATATATAATATATATAGAATATATATATATAGATATATATATATATAATATATATATTTTTTTTTTTTTTTTTTTTGTTACCATCCTTTAGGTAGAGCTCTCCACATGAACTGTTGTTATAGTCTATTACTGAAAGAGGCTTCTTCCTTGGTCACCACAAACCCTGAAACCAATGCCACATTGTGTAAAGGCTGGGATCAGGGCAAGACCAACCTATACACTACTGTTATTAGCAGTTTTATTTCTCATGTTTTTTTTGATCTTCAATTCATATAATAACATCACAAAGCGCTTTACAAGATACGAGACTAGGGTGTGTGAACTATGCATCAGCTGCAGAGTCACTTACAGCAACATCTCACCCAAAAAAAGGAGCATAAGAAAGTTCAGTGACTTGTTCATGGTCACACAGCGAGCTGGGATTTGAACCGGGGACCTCCTGTTTACAAGCCTGTTTCTTTAACCACTGAACCTCACAGCAAAATATTAAAACCATTGTGGTTGTATTAAAAAAGAGAGCCAGTCCCCAGATTTCCAACCAGCATTCAACATCTAGCGAAATATCAAATTTGTAAACAAGCTAGTGTACCAATTGATAGTCACGTTTGTGACATGCGGGGATTAACACACACTAGAATCAGATTCTAGCTACAATTACAAATGGTAGCCAGTGGCACGAGAAGGTAAATGAAAGCACATACAAAGAGGAGTGAATTCAGCCACAGTATTTGATTTACTTTGTGCATTAACAGTAACTTGTAACCTGTTCCTGCAAGTACTCAGGAATCAGAAACTGGAAGCCGTGAGAACATTCGAAATCAGGGGTGTTCTGGATGCTATAATGTGGTGATTAAATGACTCTACCATACAGCATGATCCTTTCACTGAGCCAGGTGGCTTAGACTTTTATTACAGAGAAATTGCAAGCACCACCTGCAAGCGACTGTCACCAAAGTACAAATAAGTCATTTATAAAGCCATGGCTCTATCTATTCAAGGCATGAAGGCTCGCTCTCTAACATTTGTAATCTTCTGGACACCAGGTGCGAGGCTAATGGCTTTAAAAGATCCCAAAGCAGTTGGACAGTAGGCCCCAGTGCACCTCTGAAGGGTTCCTATGAATACTAAATTAACAGCTGATTGACCTGCACATTAAACATGCTTCTTAGATGGCTTTCTTCTCACAGCAAGAGCAAATGCATTTTTATGATGGGGAAAAAAAAAATAGTTTTCAATTATTACTGTCACATCCTTGTCAATTCTTATTAAACGACACTATTTTCTCCTTTGTTATGTGTTCCACATCTAGGTATAGTTATATCTTTCAATCTTACAGAAAAGTTTGAAGAGCACCATTCTACATCCCAAAGTATTTTGAGAGACTACAACACAATGGATTTGGATCATCTATTGCACAATGGTCTTGATATTGTATCACAGCACTGTGATAGGTTACCAGCAGTCCATTGGTAATAAGGTAAAAATGAAATGGACTAACATTCTGTCTTCAGAAAGGTAAGATCGCGAAATCTTTGCCTCTTGCATGCATAACCTCTCATTTTCAATCAAAATTGTATTTTATTAATGTCCACTGGGGGCTAGCAACTCAGTTCACAAAATCCACAAAGACAGAAGGCTATTGAAATAAAATAAGTTTACATTTGCCACTAGGATTGACTTGAAAGTGGTTTGCATAAAGAGGTACACATTAAGTATATTATAACTCTGCATACTAACATTGTAACTATGTATAAGTACACATGTGTTTACTAAGAAACTACTATGGAAATGCACAGTAATTAGAGATACAATGTAAAGTGTTACTCATTTACAAAACTGCAGTCTTTGACTTGTTTAATAACTAGTTGTAGATTGTAGACTGCAGATGAAACCAGTTGCAGCCCCGGTTTCATATATTTTACTGGTTTCATGGTGCAGATGGAAATGTGATATTATATCACCTTGCCCCCTTATTTTGAAATGGACAATACTGTGATAACTACAGTGCTATGAATGGGAAAAAAAGCAGTAAAAGGTGTCTTAAGGTCAAAACCATTTCCCTTGTTGTTAAGAGTATTTAACAGATTCATGAGAAGGGCTCTGATGAGGCAATCTATATTAAAGACCGTGGTTCTTTGACCTGTGATGGGGAGAGAACCAAACTGTGTTTATGTGCATGACAGCTTATAATTCAAAGCAAGAAGTTTTAAACAGTAAATCAATGATCAGATTGGTTGATGGATTTTAAACAGCAGTTAAGTCTCTAAAGATCTTTCCAGCTTAAAAAAATGAAAAGTATTTCATCTTCAAATGACCTTTCTCGAAGGCTACCCTCAATTCCTGTTACATTTTTAGTGGGATATATATGTATTAATTACTAATAGTCCTCAAATGACCATCTCTTTTGCCGTTATGCCCTTTACTGATGACGCCACTATATGCCAGGCTGCATTCACTTTTTCAACAATTCTATTTTTGATGTCAACTTGAAATAGACATTTCCAAGGGCACAAGGCAAGGGGGGTTGGTGGGGTGGTTTTCTTCCCCTCATATAAAAGTGAGACTGAATTCTGCCACCAGGGAAATAAATAAAAAAAAAAAACTTAACTTTACAGACCTTTTTTTTCTTCTAAGTGTGAACGTGTGAATTGCAATAGACAGACGTATTTTTGGCAGTAATTAATTTTTTTTTAATAAAAAACATAACAGTACTCACTGGAACCGGATCCATGATTCTAGAATCCGATTTGTCGGTTCCAAATCAGAAACCAGGTACCCTCCCCCAAACATTTGTTCCCCTAGAAAAGAATATTTTGGGAATATTGGTTCCTCTTCCAAATATATATTTCTTTGCATGTAAGTCTATATCCAAAAACATGCATTTTAAGACCACTTTCCCTAACTCTAACCTTGTACAATATTAAGGGAAATAAAATTCAAATAGAACATTATTCAAGAAAGAAATCCCCAAATCACTTAATATAAATTAGCATGCTGTTTATAGAGAGAAACATGTCTGACTAATGAATGTGTTGGTTTTGTTTATTTCATATTACACAATGTGACTGACAAATAATTTCACTTTTTTTTTAAATGAACTTGTTAATTTGGGTCTAAGGATTTACAAAGTTGTGATTTTCATAATGAGTGTTCAGTACAGGCACAATTCAATCATCTTGAACCAATTAGTCATATTGCAACCTTGCAAAGAGCAATCTTTTACAGGAAAATGAGAAATATGAGGAAGACAGATACTAAATTAGCACCTCATCACTGTGCTGGATAGAGTTGACAAAGACAGCCCCTTTATAATGAAGTTCTGAAACACTATTGCTGAGTTACACTGCAGAAATATATGCTACAGTACTTAGTATTTTCACAGATAAAAATGTCAAATCATTTCATTCTGGTATCAAACTGGGATTGTAGCCTGTTCCATCAACAGTCTGCAACCTGCAATCCAATCTGCAACCAGGCATTACACAAATATTAAAGCTCACTTTTATGTATCATTGTTATTTATAAATGTTGTTTTTTGCAGTCCAAGAGTTAAAACCTGCCTCTTGTGTCCTTTGTATTGAGGGATCAGGAGGTAACCTCCACAGTATGTGTGAACTGGGGAGAGTGGGTCAGAGTCCACATTTAAATATATCCTATTATATTATGATAATCTCACTGATAGAGTAAAATGAGTAAAATAAGAGTTAGATTGTAGAAATTAATAACACATGACTGCAAGAAAACATTAAGCACCCAACAAGTGAAATGAGAAAACCGAGAGACAAGCCAAGTCTTAATGGAGGCATGTTCAGCTAAATTAAACTTAAATGAAATAGCAGTCAATTCAATAAATTACCTGTTAGTTTAAAGTTTATACCAAAAAAAGCCCAAGGTATCCAACACGTTATTGGTTGTAGTACTGCTGCTAATTTGCAATAATGCATGGCACAGCATTTCATGTATTATATTAAAAGACTAGCTTTGCATAACTTCAGATAACATGCAAGTAAACATTTTCATTTATTGTCAAATTGTTAAATTAAAATTGCCTGAAAAATGCTAGGTGTCATTCTTAAATGCTTGCACAAAATAGCATTAATACCAAGTGTTACTTTAGCTTGTCTTTTGCTAAAATTGCCTTTTATAGCAAACGGGTGTGATTAATTGATTAATTAATCGTCCAGCTGGGGTGATTAATTGATTGAAAGAAAAACGCCAAGATTTAAACCCCTACTTTTAATTCTTCCTTCTCAGTTCAGGTGACTGCAGACCTCCAACTGCCATTGCACATCCGTTGACACTAAACTGGCTGCCAAGGTGACAATAGCAATTTGTCAGCGTGCAGCTGCTCATGACAGCTGAGATGCAAGAAGCAAGAGCATATTTATGTGGTCTGCCCTTTTAATGTTATAGTTTTCTGCTATAAAATGCAAAGTGATAACAAAAAAAATCCATTAAAGTTGTATAGTGTGGAAGGGTTTTATAATGTGGCACGGCTTCCAATTGAGGCTCGGGCACGGCCATAACTTTAACTATACAGCTGACTAATTTGCATGAATACATAGCAAGTGAATGGGAAGCATTTCATTTCAAGCTCATTTGGGTAAATCACCAGCAAATGGTGGCATCATTTTTGACTGTGTAAAAAGCCAGATCAAGATTACAGCATAACGCTGAATTGTAAGTGACGCACAGGGAAGATTACAACTGTTAATCTGATATTGAAATTGATAAACAATACTCATACATTTCAATTTACATCAAATTTAAAATAATCTCACTGAGAAAATAGCCCACTGCGATTAGAGTCCACTTTCCATTGAGGCTGATATACAGGAGGCACAGTGCACATTCAATCCAATATAAACAAGCATATACCATTAATTAATCACACTAGCCTATAATAAAACCTAATTAGTTGTGTGTGTAGGAATAATATTGAACTAAACCCTATTCGGTGCCATTATATTTTGTCAGGGGCTACACTGATTCTCGTCAAGTGTATAAATGCTAATTTCATGAATGCAGATTGTGATCTCATTACATACCATACTTTCATGTGTCCTTCCTTTCTGGCCATGGCTTCTGATCGAAAAAGAAATGGATTCTCTCCTGGAATTTTGCTGTGTTGAGGCATCATAAAATCTACTCAAATCATATAACTGTACATGAGAATTGCACCATATGTCTTTATTGCAAAATCAACGTAGGCAAATTTAGAGGGAGAAAAGGAACACAGAGCCACAAATGATAAAATGCATGAGACTTTAGAAGTTGCTAAGATACCTAAATAAAGCACAAAAAGTGGTCTAACATTTTCACTCATGAGTTCTGTGGCACTTGTCTTTCATTCGTTATGTGTTCTGTTATAGTGTTTGTTTACTTCAGCCAATGTGCCCTTTATGAGTATTTTGGTCTGTGTTTGTTGGACTCTATTTTGCTTGTTTGTTTAATGAAGAGCAGTGTGCCGTAGCTTCTCAGTTTCATCCACCAGTACTTGTGTTTTGGTTTCGGTTTCTGTTTCTGGTCTGGCGTCAACCCTGCAGCCATCTCTATCCAATGCCTATTGTTTCCATAACACCAATAACTCAACAACAATTAAAATTCTCACACCCTGAGGTACATAAAGGAGGTCAATGACAAATCTTGAGGTGTTCTAATATATATGCACACTACTATTAATGCATTGCAATTAATAAAAGTTAAAATAAAGGCCTACCAAACAGATTGGCCACTGGAAGCTTGTCTTCGCATATTTGGTGACCTTCTCTTTAATGGAAACAATCATTTGACCCCAGTAAAACTGACCTTAAGACTTTCGGAAGATTGGGAATTGGTATAGAGGAAAGCTAAGTGTTACCTTTTTCCATGCCCGCCTAAAATCAATTCCCTTCCCATTAAAAATACTGAATTCCCATAAGCAACACTTTTTAGGACTTTGTGAGCAAACCATATAAAACAATGAAGTCAAATAAAGCCCCTGAACAGGGAAAATACATGTCTTAACTACCGTGGGGAACAATACATAATACATTAAATACAATGAAATACAGGGCATAATACATTATATACACACACGGCAGCCACAATGGCAGTACAGTATTCATATTAGATTTTTTTCATTTGTCAGTTTTTCGTTAAAGTATACGGAAAACTACAAAGTGGTATGCAATTGAATATGTTCACATAACATTATTCAGTAGATATCATTCGACAATTCATTAATTCTGTAAGACAATGTAAAACTTTTGGTTATAGCTGTACATACTGTACCTGCCTACTATTATGGCTTTAGGCAGTATACATTGTAATCTATCCACTATAGTTCTGTAGGTGTCTTAACTGGGTCGATGGAATTTCAAGTGCAGGGGACTTTTGCATTGTTATATAACTGTATAACATTGTCTGGAACATTATATTGAATGTATACTATGTTTATATCAGCTACTGTGTTTGCTGAATTCACTTGTTTTCTGAACATTGCTAATTGTGACACACCTGAAGCTAGGTTTCTAATTATAAGTAGCTACAGATCGCATTCCACTAACACTTAGACCAGTAAGCACAATGTGTCATTTTGACAATTTTATATATTTCAACATGTCACAATTATTTCTAGTTTTCCTTATTTATTCAATACAGAGTGATTTAAAAAAAAAAAAAAAAAAAAGCTGATCTCATTTTGGAATCTATCTTGCATTCATTAAAATCGCACTGTTCCAAATTATGCCACATTGCTAAGCAGATGGAGCTTGATATGAAGTCACTTTTTGAGGCACAGTGGCTTGAAACCTGGTTTGAGGTTGCTTTGCTGTTTCAAACTGCAAGTCTCCCTTGGTGTGTTGTACTTGTTCCATTGCAAATGGCTGGTGCTGCTGTGAAATTTCTTCAGTTGAACACAGTGCTGTTATAATTTTGCATTAATCTACTTCTTGCTTCTAGCACTCAGGTACAATGTGAAAGAAAGCTCTAAAACGAAGCTGCAGGTGCTGATTAGAAAAAAAAAAAGTTTCCTTGCTCCACTGCAGTATTTCAATATGCATAAGATATAGCAGTTTGTTTTACGAGGGCAGTGTTTGGCTCAACACAAGTAGACACATCGCTACTCTGCAGGACAAAAAAGCCTCTGGGCAATAACACATTAAATGACAATTCTTCTCTATTATAATTATAGTCAGGTTTAATCTTGCAAAAACCACAGGGGGTGTCTTTTAATAGGAAGCTTGTATACTATTAATAAAACACATAGCATGCATACAAAAAAAAAAATGGAGAAATGTGACATTTCGAAATCTAGTATCTACCAAGTATTACTATTGTGGCTTCCAGTAGACACTTGCAATATCATATTTTGCAGTTTGTTTGATCTAAAAATAACCCATAATATATATATATATATATATATAATATATATATAATATCTATACCACACACACACAAATTAATTACAAAGTCAGGATTTTAAGATACCACTACGTGGTGAAAACCATAACAGCTGTATGTGGCAGCTTCAGTTTAAAAAAAAAAAAAAAAAAAAATCTGGCAGTAAGCAAATATCTTAATCATCCCGACCTACAGTGGCACTGGAACAATTTTTTTTAAGTGGAGGCGCTGAAAGCCTTTGAAGAAAACTGCCGCACCCCCAGCACCCCTAGTTCCAGCGCCCCTGTCGTCCTGCACCTCTTTTGTTATTTGACTGGCAGGTGTTATCTACAACTATCTAGTCTTTCTGATATGCAAGCCAGGAATAGACAAGCTATAGATAAGTTTTAAATGAAGGAAAATAAAAATAATAAAAATAAAAAAAAATAAAAAAACGTCGTCAAAGAAGGTGGTTTGAAACCTGACAGTGAATGATGAGGCCCATTGACAAATTGTAACTCATTCCCTTCAAGTAAGCGTCCCAGTGGCTTTTTAACCAGTAGTCAGAGCATATTCAATCTACCATTACTCTTGTGTGAGGAGTACATGGCTTTCCTGCCCCTTGAGGCTGAACCAGGTTTTTCTGTTCATAGAAAAAATGCAGATCCAAGCGAAGAGTAACACAAACAGTATATACAGTAATTACATTAATAACATTGTAATTGTGTGTAAGTACACAGTAATAAAAGTTCCATAACTGTTCATTTGAATTGCCACTATATAGATCTCGAATGTTTTTGGCAGAAACATTTGATTTCACAAACATTCATTTTCATTTTAAAATATGATATCTGGTTCTACATAACCAGATATCAAGTTTAATTTAACTGTGTTTCTTTTAAACCTCCATATTCAAGACCATTATAGCAAATTAAATTGCATAACTACTAAGTTGCGTTGTTTGGAATGTCCTCCTGGGACTGCATTTATGAGCGGCATCTAATTTACCTTTTCTTAATATTTTATATAATATGCATTTAGATATTTTTATATGATGCTTTTCTATGCTGCCGTGCAAATTGCAAGGCTCAGGGCTATGTAGGACAGAAATCTAAAACAAGCCATGGTGGTTCGAACCAAGTCAAGCGCCATGTCAAAGGCCTAATTCAATTTACCACAAAGCTGGAGATACCATAAGACCCTCAGATCTGCCCAGCTCTCCACCGATACCCATTGCAGGGTGACCTGACTGTGAAGCCATAACCACACTTGATCTTTTCACAGCAGGCCATTTTAACTGCACCTACACGAAATCTGACGATCTGAAAAGTGTCGAAATGTGAACAAATCTATTTCTGTTTTTAAATACAGCAGACATGCCTGCATCTATTGATTGACCTTGTTTAAGTCTGAGTTTTTCTTTTTTTTTCATTCTGTATTTTGTTTTGTTTTCATAAACGCACTTTAACATGTTTGAGAACAGCACTGAGGTAACATAGCAGTTAACGAATGGTAGTATAAATATAAGATAAAGGAACTGAAAGTATTTTGCTAAGAGTATGAGGTGGAACTTGGCTGAAGTCTTTAAAATTGCAAAAGGAGTTGATAGAAGGTAACCCTAACTAATCATTAAAGCACAGCACAGAAACCAGAACCAGAGAACACGTTGGAAATTAAGTGGATGTAGACTCAGAACAGAGTGCACTTCTTTACACAGAGAGTGGTGAGGGTATGGAATGGGTTACTTAGCCATGTTGTTGAATCACTGAGATCCTTTGACAACGTTTTTAGATCAACCAGCCACTAGGAACTGAATGGGGATTAATAGACTGAATGGCCTCTGCTTTTTTGTAAAATGATCTTATTTTCTTATGAAGTTTTCAATGGCCAAAAAATTGGGTTTGGAAAAACCATCCTAAATCCAAGAGGACCGTTTTGAAATTCACTGCCTTTGTATCTCGAACCAGAAAAGCATAATGAAGTTTTTTTTTTTTCTGTGACCGTTCCCTGTCAGTTAATCACTTTCCAAAAGGCTGTCCTACAGTACAAAGGATATCAAAGGATATCAAAGGATACAAAGTACAAATCGATATTTTATAAGGAGGGTTTAGAAAAAAAAGGGGTTATGTTGTGTCATGTGTAATAAAAGTGCACGACATGCAGTGTTTTGTAAGGGGTAATTTGACAAGTCCAAGGGACAACCCTTTGTAATCTCCTCAAGGGCTTAGTGGCACAGGAGACTAATTCCATAGCCTCAAATGACTTACAACCCAGGGACAAGCTAGCCCTCAATTGAATTTAACACTCAACAACATTTTTCACAATTGCCAGTCTCCACTTGAGATAGGCCCAAGGCTGCATGGGTGAAGCAGATGTGTTTAGGTCAGGACTGAGGTGGGATTTCTCGCATGCAGAGCTGTGAAGGGAAACTCCAGGTGCCAATCTGACAGAGACTTTTGCCAGTTCCATTGCCTTCAACTTTCATGAGCAAAAACGTTGGATAGTGGATCTCAGTTCTATTCAAGAAAGAATAATTAACTAAGGTTTGGAATAATGTGTGTGTGATTTTATATATATATATATATATATATATATATATAATATATATATATATATATATATATATATATATATATATATATATATATATATAAATATAAATCCCTTGGTTGTTTTTATAATATACTGATTTGTATTTTCAGCCAATTGGTAGGACTGTTGTAAACGCCAAGACAAATTCCCATTTTGAAGGAAATGCAATTTTTACTCTAGAATATATGACATCTTTAATTATGGTACTGGATAGCCACGCAGGTGCCTGTGCAAAGTCATCTGCTCATACATCTTTTACCTTGTTAGAACAGGCAGGGCAAGACTTGAAATCTACAGGTAGCAAATCTGTATACATCTGTTAAAGAAAGTGATACTCTAGCGAGCCAGCAACAAAGACCTCCCCTGTTATGCAGGTGCACCAATGGTGTCATTCTTCCATGCATGATAAACTTCACAGCTTGTCTCATCGAATCAGGTTCCGATTAGAGCGGGCGTTATCCCGCAGGTAGATGCCCTTTAAAAGTTAACAGGACTTTAGTGTTGAAGCCCATTTCAAGAAGCCTAATTGGCCAAAATAAAACACAGTTTATAATAGCATTGATATCCCCGAAGCAGTTACTTCATTATAATGGAACTTGTCTTTTGTTAAGAGCCTTTCGGCTCGGGGCATCTAACTGTCATCAGTTAATTATCTAGTAGCTAATGGCCAATGAGTATAGGCTATTAATGCATAACTGACCTCTCCAGCTAAACATGTCCCAAGTTGAGTGGTCATTATCCAGTGGTAGATGCCTTCAGAACACTCTGCAAACTGTTTCGGTAATTAAAACAGTTATTCAGTTAATACAATGGTTTTCCTTTGCTTCAGGCAATTCTGCTTGATAATTGACCTTGTCCTTCACCTTGGGACACTTAACTGTTTCTGCAGTGCATTATCAAGCATGAGTATTAGTTAATTGAGATACTAAGGCTTGCATTTGCTGTGAACACTAGCCGTTCAGAGCGCTGCACTGCACAAAGACTTACATTTCTCCGTAACAGTCACAAAAATGGCTGCAAATTCAAATGAATTTCACAGAATTGTATAGTAGTACCATCTGAATAACACATGCCTGACACATTCCTAACAAATTTAATTTGAGCAGCACAGGAATAGTGTAAAACGTGTTTCGTGTTTTATTTGTTTGATGCGCTAACTGTTTGTCATTTGTCTATTAGACGGCTTAGCACTAGCTGGGAGCTGTCGCTATCAGCCAGCACTAAACCCGGACTGCACTGCACCACTGTTGCACGAACGATTTGTCTTTCACCACACCTGCACAAGAGCACTCACTATCAGGAGATGTGACTATGTCTGTGTTGTGTGTTAATTATTAATGTCTTATTGTTTCTTGTTTTGCACGGAGCGATACACATTGCTGTGTAGCGCCCGTGCTTATTATTTAAGTGTTGTTGACACTTAACTCAGCCAAATAAAGGAACTGTTTTATTGAACTTCCACTGTCTTCTGTGTGTTATTCCTGAGCACTGCATCAGCTATACCTGTGCATGGCAAGCCAATTTGCCACAGGGAGTTTTTACTGGAACTCATAATGATGTGTCAACGTAGCTGTCCTGTCAGATGTATTGAATACTGAATGTTCCTTTAGATTAGTTAGATTAGCTCCTGGTTTGCAATGTTCTTCTATGCCTTGGTTCCTTTGTAAAAGCTGTTGAGAGCATTATAGCAGAAAAAATGTGTTGTTATCTTGCATGTTATTATGTTGGGCCTTTCACTTCCATACGCTTTCACAGTTGCATAAAAGCAATGCTCCAAAAAAAAAAAAAAAAAAAAAAAAAAGGTGCAGAATCTTAAAATAGACGCATTAGTTTTCATGTTTTTTTCTGAGATAAAAAGCTTGTATTTCAATTAAATTTGAAATGAGTTAGAAATTGCTTTTACTTCTTCAATCCTGATACCCATTGACAATCTGCCCATAACTTACAAAAACTCCAAGGTAAGCTTATAAGAAATGAAGTTGAGTAGACAAATAATAATCTTTTTTTTTTTTTTTTTATATAGCGCCTTTCATAGCAGACCACCATCACAAAGCACTTTACAAGATACGAGACTAGGGTGTGTGAACGATGCATCAGCTGCAGGGTCACTTACAATAACATCTCACCCAAAAGGCAGAACACAAGGAGGTTCAGTGACTTGCTCAAGGTCACAAACAGCGAGCCAATGGCTGAGCTGGGACTTGAACCAGGGACTTCCTGGTTACTAACCAGTTTCTTTAACTACTGGACCAGAGAGCTTCCTATTATTTTTTGCTTTATCAAAATGCATGCCTGTTTCAAAAACAGTCACAGGGTTGCACAGTGCCAGGCAGGTTTCGTTGGGGTTCGCTGGGCTTTTGAGAATTTAAGTCAAGTGCAACCACAGCCTGCCGTCACTGCATAAAGATATTAGAAATATCTGTTACATGTATGTATTTCATTTCCTCAACAAATACCATTGGAAATCATGTTGGGACCTCATGGGACTCCTGGGTCCCAGTCTGAAGCAGAGTTTAAAATATATGTAATAAATATTGTTTTGTCCTGTTCTCTTGTATACTCAAAAAAAGGACAACATTAGATTGCAAGTGTCTACTGGAAGCCATAATAGCAGTACAGTATTTCATGTAAGATTTCAAAATGTCACTTTTTTGGAATTTGTCCGTTTTTTGTTAAGTATATGAGAAACTGCAAAGCGGTCTGTAATTCAATATGTTAATGTAACATTTAGCAGGCTTCACTCGACTTTATGAAGCAAAATTACTTCATTCTATAGGGTAGTGCAAAACTTTTGACCATAGCTGTAGCTGGTGAACACCACAACTGGGGTTTTTTTTAATCAAATTTTCACCATCTATTTCAAGCCTCTATTTGAGGAGTGCACTGTTTTTTTTTTTTCTCTTTCTTTGGTTTTATTGTAAATATTTTTCACGGGTCCCATCTTGACATTGTATATATTACACCATTTGCGATGACAGGTGCCATTATATTATATTTGGAGAGTTACATTTAACATGATTTGGGGGCACTGCATGTAATTTAGGTATCAACAGCAGCATTTAAATGTCAGTGACTTTGTAGCCTGTGGGTTGGAATTATACCAGTCCCATCATTTATCATACTGTCCTTTAGAAACCTGTCAGTTTCATTAACTTTAGCCAAGTTGGCTGACATTCAGAGACAGTCTAATCTAAGCTAAGCAAGGGATCTGTTTAATCACAGCAAAGAAAGTCACAACAGCAGTTGACTACTGTAAGCTACTGATTTTCAGAAAAAGAGAGTACACTTAACATACAGAATGTGTATGAAGTTTTTAATTTACCAAGATTATATCACCTTGTTGGGTATGGTTTACTTAAGTTTCTCTTTGCGGGCACAAAGTGAGTAAACTGAAACTGAAGCGCTTCTTCTGCTTGATTATTACATATATACACACTGCTAGTAAGCCATTACAGTACCATAGTTGTACCAGGTCTCCTTTTCATAATCTCTGGTCCAGATCCATTGTGTTTCCATTGCTGTGGTCTGCTAATGGTTCAACTATGGTTTCTTTACAGTAATGCACTGGTATTATACTGAAAACTTGTCTTAAAGTTTTCATGTCCTGATTCTGTTATCTGTCCTCAGCAGATCTGACTAACAGAATAACTTGCTCTGCGACTCTCTACGGCCAGCTGCCTCTATTGATTTCCATGCTGCTGAGACTGTGAAAGCATGACCTTCAGCTCCAGAGCACTACACACAAGAAGCTCCTAACAGCACTTGGTGAGAATCTTCTTTTTGATTCACATTGTAATATCGCATACTCTAATGACACAAAGACATGCTCAGGAAATTATGGTGTTTATAGCACGCCAGGGCTTGTTGCTTGGCTTGCGTTTCAGATCCCCTGGGATGGAGCAGAGAAAACTGCAGAAATCAAATCATTTAAACTGAGCAAAAAACTACATGGAAGCTATTTGAATGGTAAATTAGCCCAAACACCACCAATGACCCCACCTGAACTCACAACCACCAACGCCGCAAGCAAGCATTTTAATTAACATGCATAAGAGCCAGTCTCCTTTGCATTCATGATTGTAGAGCTTTTACCCTCACCTCACTGACAGTGAACAGAATCTGTAACAATGTATTACACAGCGCTGCCTGTTACTTAAGTATAATGTGTCTGTATGCTTTTATGATTGTGCTAGGTGTGTAATGGTTCTCAAGATAGTTTGTTAATCGGTTCCAACTTTCTAAGTTTTCTGATGACTTACAATACACAAGAGCCTAATACTGAACATTATTGGAGAACACAATGGCTTTAAAAATTGTTTCTTCAGTACAAGCCTTGATTTAACTTGCTTTGCTATTTATTTCAATAAAGCTTTGAATCTTTAAAAATGGCTATAATCTTTAGCGAATTCTGCCTGTTATTAGGATGCATAAAATATGATATTTCCCAGGATAGGTGACCTTAGGTATGATTCATGGAAATGCATTTAAAAAAAAACAAAAAAACAATAAAACATTATTGACTTAAAATCTGACTGCAGCTTGCAGAGAGAGAGTATGTTTATGTAAGGTGCATTGCTCTTTCCTTAAAGAGGCAAATGGTTAAAAGACTTGTGAACAGTTCAAATGATGCTTTAGCCACTGCAGTTCAATGGCTGTGATGATAGAACATAAACAAAGATAAATGACCCCGTACTGAATTCATAGCAGCATAAATTTCAATGCAGAGCAGAACAGAAATAAAGTAGACATCTTAATAAAAATGAAGATTTGCTAGATACTATACAGTGGCATTGAAAGTGTTCTCAGGACCTTCTGTTTTATAAATCATCTCCACTACCTTTCTAGAAAACTGGTAACCCTGATCTCATTTGTATTTGAACCTACGCCAGAAAGACAAAAATCAGCCCCCCTGTAACCTCATTAGAACATAAGAAAGTTTACAAACGAGAGGAGGCCATTCGGCCCATCTTGCTCGTTTGGTTGCTAGTAGCTTATTGATCCCAAAATCTCATCAAGCAGCTTCTTGAAGGATCCCAGGGTGTCAGCTTCAACAACATTACTGGGGAGTTGATTCCAGACCCTCACAATTCTGTGTAAAAAAGTGCCTCCTATTTTCTGTTCTGAATGCCCCTTTGTCTAAACTCCATTTGTGACCCCTGGTCCTTGTTTCTTTTTTCAGGCTGAAAAAGTCCCTTGGGTCGACACTGTCAATACCTTTTAGAATTTTGAATGCTTGAATTAGGTCGCCACGTAGTCTTCTTTGTTCAAGACTGAACAGATTCAATTCTTTTAGCCTGTCTGCATATGACATGCCTTTTTAGTAACACTATTGTTAAATAGTAAGTAAATTCAAATTACATTTTGGTGGTTCTTGTTGAAATTGCAATTTTCTTGAACTATTTTCTGTGTTAAAGTATCACAACTTGAATTCCCAAGCTGCTCTTTGATGCTGGTTGCCTGCCATAGGCCTACTATGTTACCCAAGCTTGATAAGACCAAATGTCTGTAGATATTACCATCTTGAACTAGGCTGACAAAAAGAAAAAAACGAATTTGACAAAAATAAACCTTTAGTCATATTCAGAGCACAACATAGCCCATACAGTACAAAAATAGCTGTGCAATTCTTGTCAGTGTGTTACAGCAAAAAAGTCACATAATCATGTTGGCTAATGTTAAAAAAGGGGGCTGCTTGGTGTTCTTATTTAGTCATGTTAAGTAAGGATTCGTGGTACAGTTTATTCAGTAGATGGATGAGCATAGTTTAAATTTAGCAGCTTGGTTCTGCATAAGTACATATCATGCTGCCTACAGACTGAAAGCTAAGTGTTACAAGTGCACTTAATCACTTAGTCAAAAATATTTTTGGTTGCTATAACATTTGATTTGACCTTTGGGTGTCAGTTCCGTTACTGTTGCCTCACAGAGTTATTCTAGAAAGGATGACACAGGCAGGTACCAAACTTTAAATAAAAGCTTAAAACAAACCCAACTGGAATAACCCCAGTATGTTACCCTTCAGAAATTATAGAAGCGCAATTCAATGTCCACGGTATTACCAGTCGAGTCAACACAATGAATTTGGAACATATTACACAGTGGTCCAAATACGATAGTACACTGGTGCTGGCATTGCACTATGGCACAGCAAACATTGTGTACTAGGTCATACCACTGTGATACCATTGCTCAGCATGTGAAAATATTACCACTGTGGGGAATGGCAGATTTATACAGTTAAAGCTGCCCTTTGCTTGTATTAAAACTAAAAAAAAAAAAAAATGCCTTGACATTTCAAGTGGACCCATCCGGCTGATCAAGGCTCCCCCCTTTAGTTCACCATTCTACCCTACTGGGTCATTTAAGAATCACAGAACCAAGTCGTTTTGCAATTTTCCCATTGTTTTAGACCATGGGTCTCCAGCCCTGGTCCTAGAGAGCCCCTATCCAGCAGATTTTCTAGGTTTCTTTACATCATCAGTGACTAAAGATCTGGAACACTTGTTAAGCTTGATTAATTAAGCCAACTAAATAATGTAGTCAACTACTTTCTAATAATACAGAATGATATATGTGAAATGCAATCAGTTGCAATCATTTAACAATATAAACATTGTTAATTGCCATTTAAAAGCACAGTGAAAACACATGCCATACAGACTAAGACACAACAACATAACATGCATTATTCATCTATTGCAAAGTGTGCGAAACTTAATTGCTCATCAGATACTCAAACATTAGGCTCAAAGATGAGTGTAATTAACAACTCTGCTATTGTGTGAAGATCAGGTGTTTTTCTACATCAAATATCATTGCTGTAAATTTGTTACTATATATTGATTTTCTCAATCAAAACATCATTCTCATGCACCAGTGACAGGCTTCGTTTTTCAAAGTGGGTAAAGGGGTTTCTTTATGAGCAAAGGCAGTTTGAGTAAATGTCCTTTTTTTGGCGACTATCTAAGCTACATAAATTGAGTTCATCGTTCAATCTTTTCATTCAATCTTGGAAGGATGCAGTGATGAAATTAAATTCAGATAACACAGAATTATGTTTTCAGAGTTTCTAAAACCCCTGGAAATTGGTCCTTTGTTCAGTTGCTGACTCAGACCTCTGCTTTTCATGAGTGCAAGGGCATACTGGAGCGACAGGGAGCCATGTGCTTAGTGACATTACCAGCAAAAGCAACAGCACAGGGCAGCAAAGCTTAAAAGAGGGAAGAGAGGGGGAGGTCAAAACATTGGTATTCAAAATGTGTGCTGGAAATAAAATTCTAGGGCAGCGGCTGGCAAATTTCCACCCGAATACACCGATTGGCATTGACAGTTCCCTCAGAATGTCTCTATCCGTCATGAAGGAGCCAGGGCATATGTGCTAAGTCAACAGAAGTTTGAATAAAGTTATAATGGAATGAGCAAAGTAAGACTATACATATAAAGATTTTAAACTCTAGCTGTATGCTTTGGGGTTAAAAAATAATAGTAAATAAATGTATGTTCCCTGTGGTGGTAAATAAACAAGTTGAAAGGTAATTTTGTCACATGGTTTCAATAGAATGAGTAGTCTGATCAGTCATTTACCAGACAAATCTTACAAACCTTTAAAGACAGCTATAGAGAAAAAAAAAAAAAAGATTACTATTTAATATTGGATCAACAATTGGTGTGTTTGAGTTACACAGAGTAGTGTGAAAATGTATTAGAACACCTCATGATTTATCATTTACTTTATTCTGTGCAGGAGGGCGTGAGAATTTCAGTGCTCAGCCAGTAATCAGTGATATAGAAACAACAGGCACTCGTGTAAAAACGTGAGACCACGTGTGCTTTAATTAGGCATCTTAAACAAATTCTCTTACTATTTTAAATACAGTGCATGTCTGGCCTATTGAAGTCATCAATTCAATTAGACAATCACTAAGTTACCTACTTTGACAATTTTCCAAGATTTTCAGTTCCAGTGGTTTGATTTCATAAGTACAACAAATCAAGACAGAAGCAATGGGGTGCTCTAATAAATGAACTCTACTGTAGTTTACTACACTACCTGTACCTTATGATTGAGTGGTTTAGAGTTATAGATGACTTAAAACACACTTTAAAAGAAAGGGAAACTGATTTTAAATGCTTTGTGACAACAGTTTTAACAAAACAAGCAAGGGTTAACATTTCTTTTTGTAGCTTGACTACTCTGGCCGGGGTGTTCAAGTACTTGGTGGTGGAAAGTGAGAGTTCACCACACAGTACATCCATCACAGAGATCCTAATTGAGAGTCACAGGGTATTGGTCCCCTGTTAATAACATCAAACACCTGTTCTTTATGTGCTAGCAGTTGCTAACTGGTACCAGGAATGGGGATGTTCCATTATTTGTTTTTTCGTTAAGAGCAGTCATATTTGTTATTATGTTTTTCTAACCGATCAGAATATCTATCTATTTACAATACACCTATTTCTTGAATATAGTTCCCTGCATGCCATGGCATCCCAAAGTGTTGTACAAAATTAAAAGAGAGCGCTTGTGTGTGCAATACAAGCTACAACCAATTACATAAAAGCACATTAAGAAAAAACTGCCTAAAGTCAACCAGAATAGAGTTCCACAAATGAGGAGAACAGCAGCAAAAAGCACTGATTTAAGATTTTTTTTTTTTTTGTAACAAATAAAAGGTCTGCCTTTTCTGATCACAAAGAATGAATAGGAATATTTTGAAGTTTTTTTTTTTTTTTTGTTTTGCTGCTTTGGTAACACTTTACATTAAGTGTCTTTAATTACTATGAATTTACATAGTAGTTACTTCATAACTACAGGTGTACTGACGTGTAGCTACAATTATTGTGTACAGTTACAGTGTACTTAATGTCTACATTTTTGCATGATATATGTAAACACACACTGGTATCAGAAAAGACGAGGGTTAGGGCTAGAATTAGGGTCAGGGTTATGAACACATTAAGTACATTGTAACGATGCATAATAACATTGTAATTATTGTAACATAATTAACATTGTAATTAAGTGTAAAATACTATATATATATTTATATATATATATATATATATATATATATATATATATATATATATATATATATATATATATATACACCTTTCATAGTGGAGAGGTAGGCTGTGAACTGCATATTATATGCAGAGTCACTTACAATAGGACATTGATTTAACATCTCACCCGCAGGACGGAGCACAAGGAGGTGAAGTGACTTGCTCAGGGTCACACAGCGAGTCAGTCAGTGGCAGAGGTGGGATTTGAACCAAAGACCTTCCTGGTTATAAGTCCTGAACTATAACCACTGGACCGCACTGCCACCAATTATAGACATTCAATGTAAAGTGTTACCTAATGCAGATCATTTGAGTAGCAGAAGGTATCACAGTGTGTTAATGATAGTCTCTTTAAATAGTGGTCTATCCTGGGGTTTCAATGCATGAATATTAGATTCTGGAATTTCAATTGATTTTTCTCCCTCACTTGAAAGCTGTGTTAGCTAATGTCTTTTGGCTTGTATGTATTGATCAGGGTGTTCTGTTACACATTGGAAACTGGGAAAGGCACACTCTTTGTGAAGTCCCTATGTGATCTAATAATGGTATCACATTATTGAAAATGAGAAGAGGGATTATTGTAAATTATGAAATCGGTGCTTATTTGATTTATACAATGCATTGTATGTTTTGAACTATATTATGTAGGTTTAAAATAGTGTATTTCTTCAGCTTAGAAAAAAAAGAGGGGATTTATTTGATGTTTATAGTATGCTAAATTTTATAAAGATCACTAAAGTTAGCCAAGATGACATAGCAGGAAGTGAATTAAAAGATTAGAAAAGAAAGCGGGAAGCACTTTCTATAACAGACACAGGATACTGAGTAAGGAGTTATGTAAGGATTTCTAAATTAGATGCCAACAATATACACTTCTCCTAAACTACATGGAATGCTTGCTCAGCCTCTTGTACAAAATATAGCTGCAAGTGAAGTTCCTATAATTAGATACATCTTATGCATGTTACATATTAGAACACCATTCACCCAAGTTTTGCTGTTGATTTGTTTGTTGCCCCAGCTTTATTTCATTTCTAAAGCAGAAACAAAATGTATTCAGTATGATAAAAGTGCCTGTCCTCAGCCCTTCCCTCCCTCCTCTAGAATTGAAAAGGCTTTACTTATTACATTCATTTGAGCTTAGCAACAATATAGCATCACTAGAATAAAAAAAAAAATACCTACATGTCTTTTTCCAGTTGTAAGTTCTTTCTTTGCGCTTCAATGTTATGTTTTACATATTTCTCTGTTGGCAAAGAAAATCAACAACTATGATCTGCCTTTTGGGGCAAGATAATTCTGCTAACATTAAACACGTTGCAGTATTCCTCAATCAAATGTTAACCGTATTCTCCCATCATAGTACAGCCTTAGCAGAACTGTAGCAGAACGCAGAGCTTGTTGACAGTTTAGTTTGTTTACATTCTCTACCTAGAATGCCTTTGGCGCTGGAACCATTTTTATAGTGAGGGTGCTGAAAGCCATTGAACAAATCTGCAACCCCTGTACATATACACACACCACTAATTTAAGGTGTTTGATTCTTTTGATGCCACTCTTTACAGGAAAAACAACCTAGCATGCAGTGTCCACGAGAAGTCAGCAGGAGGCAATAGGGATCTACAGCCTCTAGTGCAGGAACACAGCTAGTAGTGGGAAAGCCGGCAACATGTGTTGCTTGCAGTGGAGATGATCTTGATAAAAAAAAAAAAAAAAAAAACATCAGGAAGGAAAGTGAGGAATGCTGGCCCGGCTTGAAACAGTAATCCTGTTGTGGCAGGTATTGATTGAGAGGGCGTATGCTCCCAATGCAGAGCTTCTGCTACAAAGCAACCCTGTGTTTTAACTGAATGGGCATCCCATTTTATGTGATGGAATTCCTTGCTCTTCATTTTAACCTGTTTACCGTCAGACTCGCTGAAAATGAAAGAGAGAGAGGGTGAACGTTGCTCCTTTTCCGTGGCAACACATTTTGTTCGTATTATACTTCAAATCGTTAATGTATGACATTTATGTTATGACTGAAAACAATCACCACTATAAATCATGTACAGTATAAGAACTCAATCCATCAGATATGGAGTTGGGCAAATTCCAGTACATCTTTTTCTGAATGCTGTTTAACATCGTTTTTTATTTTTTTTGTTTTGTTTTTTGTTAGTGTGCTTCTTTTGCCCAAACTGCACACGGTCTACCAGGAAGAAAATGCAGAATTTATAGTGCTGTATTTCAAATATCTGCATATTAAATTATCCAAAAAAAAAAAAAGGAAGTGATAACGTTAACTCTAACTGATCCTATAAGCACAGCACAGAAACCAGGGGACACAAATGGAGACAGGCTTAGGACAAAGGGCAAGCGGCACTTTACACAGAGAGCTGAGTGTATGGAATGGGGTGTTGATACTGAATCAATGGGATCCTTTAAGACTTGACAATACTTGAGATGAAACAACTGCTAGGAACCAGGTGACTACTGATGGAACGCATGGCCTGGTCTCGTTCAACAATGCCCTTATATTCTCACAGAATGCTGGAATAAAGCTTTCATTTACAAATGAAGGTTTTTTTTTTTTTTTTTTTTTTTTTTTTTTAAAGCATTGGTTAGCACTTACTTAAAACATGATGCACCAGCTTGTTCTATAACTGTGTGACATACTGAGGTTACATTTTAAATATGGCAAATCTACACTGCAATAGTAGCTTTTAAAGAAGTAATAAATAACAACAAAACGCTAATTGGATTTATACGAACTCGGAAATAATTAACAAGAATTATAGAGTGAAAAAAATAGTTAGTTTGGTCAGTTTCCCGGTAATAACTGTTAACAATGAACAGGTTAAGGTCAGGGTTGGGAATCATTTTAGTTGTAGTTCATTTCAGCTTCGGCACTAAAAGCAGCACAGAGAAAATCTAATTATGTTTTGCTAAGAGTTTTCTAAATTGCAAAAACATCAATTATCTTCCTCTGAGTTTTGTGTTTGTTTTGTGATTTGGTAAAATCTTCTATAATTATTGCAGGAACATTACAAGCACAAAACTGAAATCTTTTTAAAGCAATAGTCAGTTGATGTAAAGTGTTTCCGGCACCTCTAACTGCAGTACCCTGGCTTAATCACAACCCAGGTCAATAAGACTAGATTAAAAAATAAATTGATGTACATATCCTCTCTGCACACACGCACACTATGCTGACGTGCTGGAAGTATAAGGAGTACCTCCATGTTATCAACCAGCAGGGGATTTCATTAATAATGATAATAAGCAGACAGGCCCTCATTAAATAGCTGACTGCACTGTTCAAACCAGCAGTTAACGCCTTCTTGGCATAACTGAATGAAACAGCAAGGGATAATATTACCTGTTGGGAAGCAGGCAAGTCCTTTGTCGTGCGAAACACTTTCAGAGCTTAGAGACAGCTAGACGTGACTGAAACAGATCACAGCGACGTGGGAAAAGTAACACAGGAGGGGAGAGTTCTACCAAATTAATTCTCTAAGGTTTGTAGTTTGATGACAGGTCATTGCAAAGGCCAAGCAGAAGGTATGTAAAGTCTTCGACTTGAGATAGAAACTATATTTTGACAAATTTGATGTATTTGGGTCACTCAAATTTAAATACAGGGTTTCAGGTTAGCCTGTTTTTTTTTTAAATCACATTGCAATGGACTCTAATCTTGCAGATAAAAGATACTTGAATTAATTGTCCTGAATTGTCCCTGTGAAGGCATTAGTTGATCATAGTGCATTAGTAATATGTTACGCACGCACGCAGATTTAATTAACACAGGTGCTGCTACTAGAGTACCAGCAATGATAACCTCAGTGTCAGATTTAATAAAGGACAAAACAAAACACAACAAAGCTAAAAATAAAAGGCGAGCGCTAGCCTCATTAAAAGAGACGCCCCGCTCCAGGAACCTACTACACTACAAAACCCTAACTATACTGGTTTGGAATCAAATCCCCCAAACTGACCTACTCAAGTCTTGGCGTCCTGCCGGCGATTTCAGCCTCTTTTCACATCTCCGGCTGGGCAATACCTCGAGCTGTGGAGCATACGTTTTTGGAGCTGTGCGCAGGCTCCCAGGGCACACTTCCCCTACCCAATCAGGACTTCCCGGTCAGTCCCGTGCCGGGCGAGCCTACTTGCTCCATTGGTTGCCTAGCAACGCTTGTCGTGTTGCAAGAACCAGTGACAGGGTCCTCCCTGTCACAACATGTAATACATCACAAATAAATATGTACTCTTTACATGCATTATTTACTATTAACTTTATTTAAAAGAGTAAGTTGCACAAAGAACCACTTCTACAGTTTTGAGAAGTACTGTAACATTGTGTTGACTGGAATGATTCCTGGTTATCCCTTTTTTTTTTTAATTTCCAGAAACATTTTGCCGCCTTTGATTAGATTCTTTGACCATTTGCCGTTGTCCATGCTTCATTGTGTGGTTTGAACAGCTGCTAAAATGGAAACTGCATTGAACTGCAAGACCTCTGTATCATTATCTGAACTTCTGCATTCTATACTGAAATGCTTGCAGGGCTTAAAATATGATAAAGAATAAATTATACATTCCCTAGCCATGCATATCTGAATATGGATTAAATATATTAACCATGTCTGTCTGTATGTGTGTGTATGTGTGTATATATATATTTTTTTTTTCACTGTGTATATATTTCACTATGTATGTTCAAGTTTCTTCGAGGCTTTTTTTTTTGTACATCCTGATAAAATATTGTAGTTCTCGTCTTGCTGACAGGATTGTAAGGAACATTAAACTTTAAATCCTTATGCAAATCAATAAACAGCGGAGCAGAAGAGAGAGAAACTACTTGCCAAGTGAAGTGAGAACGGCAATGCCCGAATGGCAACATATGAATCTGCATTACATCTGTCTGCAGTGACATTATGCGAGACAGATGATGAAAGCAATTGCATTAGCTCCATGAAGAGCACTATTCCTGTGAGGGTTTGTGAAGCTGCTCATTACAGAGATTAAATCCACAAGTGGAACTCTGAGATTGAATGAGGACTGACAAACTGGACACTTAACTAAGGATAACTTAAAGCATGAAGGAATATAGCAGTTTCAAACAATAGCAGGGATGCTTTTCTATGTCTTTAAAAGGTGCAGTGAATTACTTTTGACCTGGGATTCTTACATTAATCCCCAACGCAATAGTGCACCACACTTGGAGAACGTATGAACGAGAAAACAGGAGGCACTTTTTTTACACAGAGAAACGTGAGGGTCTGGAATCAACTCCCCAGTAATGTTGTTGAAGCTGACGCCCTGGGATCCTTCAAGAAGCTGCTTGATGAGATTCTGGGATGAATAAGTTACTAACAACCAAACGAGCAAGATGGGCCGAATGGCCTCCTCTCGTTTGTAAACTTTATGTTCTTAACGCTCATTTAGCTTTGTGGCTCCAACTCTTTGGAAATCTCTCCCAGCTTTGGTACGTGATTCTCCCACTGTTGCTCGCTTTAAATCCACTCTCAAGACCCACCTGTTCTCTCTTGCTTTCCATGCTCTTTAAGCCTGACATCTGCTACTATGGTATTCATGGTCAAAGACTGGAGCTTAATATTAAAGAATTTATAGCTGCATACTCTGTTGCATCAATATTGATATCATGCTGATAACCATATCCGCATTATGATAATAACCTGCTTTGATTATTTTACTGCTGGTTGCAGAGTTGGAAACAGTCCCTCATTTCCATATACCAGGGTGTCATGTGATGCTCTGACCTTTCAAATCTGCCTGTATAGTATATTTTAGAAAATGGCTATACTATATAGCGCTCCGATTGGCGTGGTATATTTCACAATGACTGCACACCCTGTTGGGTCTTACTCAGTACTCAATACAAGCATAGCAGAGCATTTTGTGGTGAAGAAACTTGGGTAACAAGTAGTACGGTTCTAACTGTACATCAAATCCCCATATTCTTTTATCAACCTCTATTGTGTTATTCTACCATATTTTTTATTTGTCTGTTTACGTTCTGTGCCCCCCCCCTTTTCTTCATGTGCTGCCTCTCCTCTCCCCGATTCCCTCTCTCATTATCTCCTGCTCTCATTATCGTGCCTCTTTCTCTTTTTGCCAACTCAGTAAACAGACCATCCCTCAGAGAGCGATCTGAGCTCAAGAGATAAACACAGTAAACAAAGCTGTGGAGCTGCAGAGGGGAGCACGTCTTCATTTGTCAGTGAGGAGTGATGTCAACGTTGCTATTGAGACCGCGGTCAGCCACTGTCTCCATGCTGCACTCCCTCTCCAATAAGTTTTCTTACTGGGGGCATTAACTCGGATACGTGGTGCTGGGTTTATTATTGGAGAAAGAGCTCACAGATGAAACTCTGCATTAAGAATGTGATTTGCATTTCTTTATATTTGCATGTACATGCTCCGCATAGGTAGAACTTTTTACAGGTCTTATAAGCATACTCATCTACCCCTATCTCATACATTTCACAGTGAAGCAATTGATCATAGCTCGTATATTTCACAGCTACAGTGAAAAAGAAAGAAAGATTTTTTTTCTGCAAACTGGATATTATAGTAGGAGTTAAAAGCTCTAAAATCACAAACGCGACAAATCTGGTGCTTGTGTGGCGGTTGAGATGCTCTCTTGCGCATGGTCACTGGTTCACGCCTTGTCTCTGCCCTGTTATAACTGCGCCAGGGGAGCTACAACTTTGGTCCATACTTATTATCCCGCAACACTTAACTGTGTTCTTTGTGCTGACTACTTTGTAACCAGTTAGTCTAGTAGGCTAAGGGCTTTGGGCACTGTAGGATGTCCGATCCATTATCAGTTTACCAAGTCTTTCTTCTCAATTATCAAAGCCTCATTTAAAATTCCTCAGCCCCCATATTCATGAAGGAAACTCTGAATGCAATTTGCCCATTTCATGTTTATTTAAATGCATTATGCAACTGGATCATTCATAATTACCACATTTCATAACTTCACTAGTTAATTCAGTTATTTTTCTCCCTCCCTTCCTGTTGCAGTATGTAGGTCATGCAAAAAAAAATAAAAATAAAAAAAGGCGTTGCTGCTAGCTACTAGCACTTTCATGTATTCATAGCATTGAAGCAGAAATATGGTGTGTGAGCAGTATTCTCCCAAATGTATTGGGACTCCTTGTGTGAGGAGTTTGTTGCCAGTTCTATTATATAAAACCTTGCTTACTGAATTGCATTTCCATCTGCCACAGGGATTGTATTGAAAGTTATTTGAAATTAGTTCATTTCCATCAGCAGCAGATCGAGATCAAAACTATTTCAAATGAGACTCTGTCTGCTTCATTTAACCCATGGTCAGTGGCAATAATTGAAATCACTGTAAACGTACCCCACATACAGAAACACGGTTAACGTATAATTTAAATTAAAAAAAAAAAAAATACCCAAAAATGGTTTATAATATTATTTAAACAACTCTGCATAGCATTAACGTTGTTTTGAAGTGTTATGCTTTTTTATTCATTTAAGTAAATGCCTTAAACACCACAAACGCACATATGAATTGGGGGAAAAAAAAATATTATATTGCTCTTGCAAACTTAACACTCACCAAATCTGTATAGAAAAGGTGTTATACATGTGCTTCAATATGAAGTCACATTGAGGATAATAAAGAAACAGCTTCGATCTGTTCGTTGAAAAAAGAAAGACTCCATCCCTAAAAAAAAAATTAAAAAAAATAGCGCCGTTCACATTTTCAAAGCCCTAAAGGTAGGGGCACATTTATTCCAAATTGCCTGTCATCTCTCCAAGAGGTCGATTTCACAAGTCAACAGGGGCTGCACAGTAGTAGTCTAGTATATGAAATACGACTTTTAAAATTTGCTGAATAAAATCTTTTTTTTTTTTTCAGTGAAGCACTATAGGTGGTAACAAGCAGGCTACTGTAAAGACAGTAATCAACCACAGTGCTGAAAAAATAATGTATTGTGCGCACAGACACTCACTCTGAGGTGATAAGAGAAATAACAATCTGAGATACATACAGGTGATCCTTGACATTTATGCATTTATTGATTGTGGATGGAACCGGCTGCAACCCCAGTTAGATTTTGGAACGGGATGAGATTGAGAGACTAATTCCTTGTTGCAGATGGAAACGTTGCATAAATAAATTGGCATCAAAAATGAAATCTATTCTATGATATCTGATCAATATTTCTACTCTGGGGTGAAATGTTGAGCATGTGTTTTACCTGCTTATAGTTTTAAATGAAATGATAATGAACGGTAATCGTCTTTCTGTCGGAATCAACCTGCCAGCATATGAGCCAATAGAATCCTAGTTGCCAGCTCATTTTGAGTGCTGCCTGGTTCAATGTGATATGGTGACCCTTTGGACTCTGTTGGCTCCATCATGTGACCTCATTGCAATCACAAAGCACTCAAGCAGAGAGAGTAAAACATTCTGATGTGAACTCTCACTCTCTCTCTCTCTCTCTCTCTCTCTATATATATATATATATTTCTATCACTGTAATTATATTAGTTAAGTAACTGGTAATTGGCCTAATTAAACAAATCATTGGTGTGACTAACGTCTTGAGTATATGAAGATGTCAAAGGAATACATTCAGTGACCATTATTTTCACTGTGAATAAATTAGTGGTGAGCTAAAATAGAATTTGGATTGATACTTTCTGCCACAGTGGCAAACTTCAACGAGAATGATTTGTCCCTCCAGTCTTGGACAGACTTGTGGCATGGAGACTGAACTGCTCCCTCCCTAACTTCCCTAAGAGAAAGGGTGCTCCCTCCAGTCTCAGACAGGCATGAGGCATGGAGACTGAACTGCTCCCTCCCTAACTTCCCTAAGAGAAAGGGTGCTCCCTCCAATCTAAGACAAGCATGAACCATGGAGATTGATAAATGCATTAAACAAAAGGCATGAGAAATTACTAGATCATTTACATTCAAATTGTCAGTCAGTAGAAGACTAATGTGGCCTGTAGTTCTGAATTCAAATAGGCACAACCCAGTGCTGCAGTCTAGTGTTGAGTCATATGAGTTAAGATGTGATTTTCAAAGTACTGTATATTAGTATTCATCTTTCCTAATTCTCTATGACTACCACCACTGTATAATTCTTTCCTCTCTCCTTGATGTCTGGATGGGTTCTTGTTGCCACTCACATTATAATTGGTGCTGACAGTGGCGTACCAAGCTGTCACTGTTGTGCAAACCAGTAATTGTGCCTGTGTTTTGAGACTCGTTAGCAGACAGCTAGGCAGGACCCTTCCCTTTATCAAATTTCCCACAGCATTGCTTCCAAGATAAGTTGCTGTAGATTTAACACAGAATACTGTAGGAGCTTGCTTCCAAACTACAGTACACCAACTTCAGATTGCTAGGCTTCACATGACTGATTCCCCTTGATAGAAGGCATGTGCGTACAAACGCAAAACCGCATACTTTAAACCCCTATCAATTTTAGATCATTTTGCTATGTCCATTTTGTTTTCGACTTGTAATTGTATGATGTACAGTTAAACCCGCTTAATCTCACTACCTGGTGGTTATCATATTGGAAATACCTTGGCCAGAAAATAATGGTAGTTAATCAGTTTTTACTAAGTCTTACAATTGATTTCCTACCCACCTTAAAATGTTTACATGCAAGTAAGTTGCAGTACAGTACTGGCAGGATTTGGTCATGTGATCAGCTCAGGATAACATTCAGTTATCCTGAGGTGTGTGAGGAATTGCTGCAGTGAGGGGAAAACAATAACTGGACATTCTAAATTGGGGAAAACAAAATTGGGGTGTAAAATAATCGAACACTAAGTAAAACGTTTTTTTTTTTTTTTTTTTTTTTTAAAGTACGACTTACTGTATCAAGAACTCAATGGCTTTTTTTCTCACTTGTTATCGCTAGCACAGTGTTTTCTTTTTTTTTCGTTTTTTTAACAGGGAATAATCTTTATAACCTCTAATCACAAGAGAAATTAATTTATTTTTTTATTGATTTGCTAATGGCTATCTAAATGAATCCTGGTATGCCAAAATGCCAAAGGTGTATTGTTTATAAAACAGGTTAATCTATTTCAGGTGACCTACTGCTAGGTGGAAAACTTTGAAAATATATTCTGTAGGGGATTCCTTACTCTTTTGAAAACCACAGTTTAACATGTTCGTTTCTGGGGTGTACCCTGACTTTAGAAAACCGTTTACAGAGCAATCCAAGGCAAAAACAAAATCATTCTAAATGTAGAATGTTCAATTAAGTTCCATCATCATAACAACTCACATCAGTTTTGGATTCCACGATCAAGACAATTTCTGGAGTACAAAGGTCAGCCCTGTAGGTGTCCATTTGAGGTCACTGGGCACCTGGCCAGGAGGTTCTGCTGGAGTGAGATGCAACTTCTACCCCATTTGTACATGTTAAAATGTACCTTGCGTTTTCCTGATTTTAATTTGCCAACATCAGTGTACATCTTGCCAAGGAGAATGCTAAAATGAGGCAAGGAAATTGATTTTAAAACCCACTAATTTAATGTGGGCAAAAGACTTTTGCCAAGAGGTGAATTAACCAGTTTTAAAACTATTTTTAAAAGTTTCAGCAACTCTGAGTCTGCACTGGTAGAACTGCTATCAAACTAAATTCAAACCCTTGAATCTGTGCTGTCTGCTGAGTTTTGTGTCTGCCTGCCACTTTGAGTAGAAGGTTAAGTACATTTATAGACCATTCAGAATTTTTTTTTTTTTTTTTTTTGGTAAAAATGCTGTGCACTGCCGATCTGACCTACTTGAAAGAGAAACATCAAAAGAAAAACACCTCTGGTGGATTATGTCTTAAATTTAAAAGAAAAAGAAGGGAGTACAGTACAGCAAAGATCCAGGATTATCTGTTTCCTTAGATTAAAATCCTTGGCAAATTAGGATAAATCGTCCTTTGTGCTACAAGAAGAAAATGAAAAAAGAAAGAAAACGTTGTTTCCTTTGCTCAATACTGTTCTCTAAGGACATGATTTAGATCAGTTATATTACCTGAATTCTGCAAACCAAACAATAGCCCTGTCACAACTGTAAATTGTGCCTACTGGAAATCATACATTTCAGTCATCCACAAAGGTCTTATAAACACAAGAAAACATGACGGCTTTCCTGTGCAAACTTCCTGGTCTCTAATGCATTGCAATATCATTTTCCCATGCATCACAAGAGCTCAAGGGCAAAATATGCCATATACTTGCAGTGGCTCTTTGGAAGAAATCAATTCCAGATCAATACATGTTTAATAGATGTTTTCATAGACCCAGTTGAATCACTAATCTTGGACAGCAGCACCTTAATGTCACCTTCGGTACATAGTCCATCTGGCTCTGAAGTCATAAAGACTAAAACAGGACAAAGCCCGGGTCTGTGAAAGTAATGAAAGCCTTTGCTGCTTGAAAGAAGAGATTTGATTTATTTTCAGAACAGGTGGGATTGTGTGCAGCAAGGTGAACATTTCCACATTCACGCACGCACCCCTCCCTCTCCCTCTCTCGTGGCATAAACAGATTGCTAAATGGAATTGCGAGATGTGCTGACTCAAGAACGGTTGAAATATCCATTTCCTTGCTCTTCTCCAAGCAAATTGTTTCACTTCAATCGTGGAGACCTCCTTGTGCCTGTGCCTCAAAACTAACCGGATGGCACACTTTACCTTCGCCTCTGTGCTGTCACCTTTCTCTAGATTAAGTGACAATTTCATTTGGTTCCTAATACCCTCTCAACGGGTCCATTTAAAAGATGAAATGTAAAGTCTGCAAAACAAACAAAAAAAATCCTCTCCATCCTTTTTCATTGCTTTTGCTGAGACTTGTCAAGGTGATGTCCTACACACGATGCCATACTATTGCCACTTTACTGATGCATTGCTCTGATGTGTAATGTTCTATAGAGCATTATCTGGAAATAGTAAAAAAAAGAAATTAAAAAAAAACTATTGAAAAAGAACAGGGTAGGTATTCTAAGAACTACAATAGAATCCCATTTCATTCTTTTTTTTTTCTTGCTGTTGGGATAGCTGGAACACATATTGAGAGTACTAGTTCAGTATCAATTTCTTCTTAAATAATATCATAACACATAATTACCCTCACAGTCCTTAGAGTTAAAACCAAGTACAGCTCAAGTGGACCAAATGGGTTTTGTTTTGCTTGGAAAGCTCTTAAAAGCGAGCTTTAACATTACACACGATATCTCTCTACGTCATACTCCACATAGACAATCAGGTCATTAAACCTGGCCTATTCAATGACCCAGCTACATTTGGGGGATGTAGACAGATTGTCAGCAAGATCGGATTTCTGATAAAATGCCACAGACTGCCCTATGGTAGAAAACTGACACCAATAAAATATTTGTCCATGTAAAACTGATCTGTTAATCTGTACAACAGAATCAATTTGTAAGAGAAATAAGGCAACCACCATCACATTCCTTTATCCTAAGACAATTAACTTCTATAAATTTCACGGGCAGCTGAGAGTTCTAATTATCAAGCAAAATATGTTGAAAATATGAAATATATAAAATATGTTTTAAATTATTGTAATTTGTTTATTGTTTAGAGTTATAAAGATTTGCACAGGGCCGCACGCATTGCGTTTCAAAGCATCATATACACTTGCTATTGGACTTGTATTGGAATGTATTGTTGCTTGTTCCTAATCCTGGTGAAATTGCTACAAATGGTCTTCTATCCAGGTACAGCTAGTACAAAAGAGTGTGCCCATTAACCTGTGCCCCTGCAACAACCCCAGTGGATGTACCTCAACTGCTCTATGGGGTCTTTCTGACTGATGTATGTGTTGCAGTAACTGGGAGCAGAAGGTTTTAAGGAGCTACAACCTGGTGCACCATCAACAACTACTAGACAGTGGTACTACATTTCAGAATTAAAGACATTGACTATGTCTTCTAGTTGAAGCATACCATTGCTTTTGGTATTTCTAAATCTGGTGTGTCAGCTGAATAGAGAGCTCTTTTGAAGCGCAAGAGCAAATAACACACACCAGGCTCAGAACTGTGCCAGTAATACATATGAATCTGGTTTCAGCAATTCCCACTCACAAATCTCTCACCTCTTTCAATCTGACATTGGCTTGGAGGTGATACGGTAACACTTTACATGAAGTGTCTCTAGTTACTGTTTATTTACTTGGTAAATACGTGGGTACTTACACATAATATAAAGGTTAGGGTTAGGTTTAGAGTTAGGATTTGGGTAATAGCAATATTATAATTGTGTAAGTCCACATGCATTTACTAAATAACTTATGTAAATACAGTAATTCCACATACTTAATGTAAAGTGTTAACTCTTTTAGAGATATCAGATGGTCAGAGGTAATTGTTTTGTGAAAAAAGGCAGCATATACTGTACATGCACTACATCCTTTTTTAAAAAAAAAAAAAAAAAAAAAAGAAAAACGAATGTTGTAGGGCCTAGCTGGCAATAATGCTAAATAATGACCTGAAATGGAACTCTCATGTCAAAACCATGTGTACATAGGCTTTTAAGAGGTGGGTGAAGGAGTCTGGCTTGAGCCAATGCAATTTGCAGTCTCCTGTGTCGGAAAACCTTAATAGACTCAGTCACAGAGCATGCATGTCAACTCTGGCACTCCGAGCTGACTGTGCAAGAGTGAATTGAGCTTGAAAGCATTCTGAAGACAGTGCTCTGAATAATTTGACTTGAAGAGAATAAATGCATTGTGTACATTTCAACTTGAATGCAGTGCTATTGGCTATGCTTGTTGAAATATTTTGGCAATGATCCTGAAAAAAAAAAAAAAAAAAGTTGTAATTGTAGCAAGGTTATCTTTGAAACACCAGGAAGGGATGTTTAAAGCAAGGATGATACAAGCAGTGGTGTAATGCTATATTTAGAAGTGAGGGGTCTCTTATCTACCGTCAGCTTGTTTCACTGTCCTCTTGCAGCCATTTAAGAGCTAATGAGACTGAGGTTTTGAAACAGACGTGCATCTGTTGAAATAAAAACAAAACCAAAAAAAACAGGCACCCTTTTTGTTGCAATTGAGTTTTATCTTTTAAAAAAAATGTTTAGTAGCATATTTTGCCCACAATATTTCTTATATATGGGTCTAAAAATAAGAACTGTTCCAATTACTACATCTAATTGTAAAACGCTAACACCTTAGCAAAGCATTAATACAGGTTCCCTTCACCTCTTTACATTATTCACACCTGTTGTTCCAAACCAGGCATGTTATATTCACATTTTTTTCATTATTTATCTCAAGGGTTTCTTACGGTTATTGTATTCTTTCCTTATGTGTATGAGTTACACACATGTATATCTCCATATATTAACAGGAGCAAAACCGTTCAATATTTTACATGTAAAGTAGCCTACAGAAGCGCAACCCCCCAAGCACGATACCCCTGGATACAAGGTTAAGGAAGGATTTCATGCACTGCACAAAAAATGGCTTGGAGCAAAACAGTGACCACACACATACAACTGAGTTGTGGTAGTTCACTCGAAATAGTTTTTGCTCCAAAGTTTGTCTAAAGAAATGTTGTGCATGTGTTTAAAACATTAACTGTTTCAAATACTTGAATAAAAAAATACGTTAATTACAATGTTATTATGCATAATTGCAACGTACTTAATGTGAAAAATGTTTGGCATGCTGTAACCCTAATTCTAATCCTTTTCTGATACAATTGTGTACTTTCATATATCATGCAAAACATTGCTCAAACTGCCCAATATCTCTTATGGCAATGAAAGACAAGCAACGCATTAAGGCATATTATTATTGTACCCACTAATTTAATGTGGGCAAAAGACTTTTATAGCACAGGACATGTTGAGGCATAATGTCTCTCAAAACTGATTGTGTCTGTGAAAACAAGACAGGAGACTTGAAATAGAAAGAGACAGCCGTTATTGGAGATTTGACTCTCTGTTTTATTATATAGATCAAACCTAGTAAGCTTGTTCGTTCAATTACCATTTCGGTTGTACAGAGATGAGGTCACCTTCACATGCACTGTGAGATTGACATGAGCGGGCAAACATTTCAAAAGAAATATCATTTCATTTCGATAATCCAGAAACAAACACCACTTGTTATCCTAGATGTTGAGGATTGTTAAACAATAAAGGCCGTTTATCCCCTCAAGGTACACAAGGAACTGAGCGCTTGTTGTTCAAATGGTTTCTTCTTAAAATGTATGAGAGAGTCTCTCAAGTATCACGAACAGGAAACTGACTCTTTGGGTGACTAGATCCAACCTATCAGTACATTTTAAACCTTGTTTCCTGCACCTCGTTACAAAAATAAGAAAGTCAGCATCATTTTATTTGTGGGACATATATGTCACTTGTATCTTAAATGTCTCTAAAGACAAGTTAACCAGTTCTGGTGTTAGATGTGACTTATTTCTGTATCCTGAAACATATTTAATTACTTAAAACAATCTTTTCTGAACAGCAGGATTTTTCTTTTGAGTGTGGTTTAAGTCAGTTTCATTACTGATACATTGTGGAAAAAAAATATTGTACGATCCTGATACAATAGGGCATTCGCTTGTACTGCTATAATACTGTGATTGATTACCAGTGTATCGATTCACGCAATTGTGATCCAATTCTACTACTATTCTACCACTGTGTACCACATATAGCTCACACCATTGCGCCTTGTGCTGGACCCTTTGCATAGAGTCATTGCCATTGCAGTGTTACAATAGTTATTGATTAAGTAGCAAGACTACCCCACAGCATTCCGCATAACAAATACACGATTTCATAATACTGCAAATGACACAATCATGACAGCAAAGCCGTTAGCTTGTGATGTATGATTAATTACCAATACTGATTGCTAATTGTTCTTTGCTATTGTTACACAGTTTCCCATTAACTATCTCATCCATCGCATTCACTTTTCCTGGCAAATAGTCAAAAATTTTATTTTTGTTAATGGCTCCAGTTGCTCTCCATTGATCTTTTGCTTACTCGGGCAGTCAAGGTCTTATTACTGTGATTGTGTGTGATGTGACTCAACTGACCTTAGAATCTCCTCAGTCTCAGGGATGGTTGGTCATATTTGAGCTGGCCTTAGATTGTGCAAGAACTAAAAGTCTCTCTCTCTCTCGTTTAAAAAGGAATAGTAGATTGTTACATCATTAACTATATAGTAAATGACATCACAAACAGATGAATAGATTGAAATAGAAATGAGTGAGTGTAGTTACCATGGCATCAAAAGCCTAGAAGTTCCTCAATGGTTGTTTTCAAACACACTTTCCCTTGACAAAGCAATTCTGATGAATGGGTCCCAAATAGGTAATGGAGCATTGTGTTAGACCCGCTGAAACCAGGTTTATTTAATGGTACAGTCGGGAACTTTAACAATTGAACACACTATAAAAAGTAAAGTAGTCCTAAGCAGCAACTGAGTGTGTTTGGACTGACACAGAATGAGGAAATCAAAGAAAGAAAAGTCAAAGAAAAGAAAGAACAAGATAAAAAAAACAACAAAACATACAATATTTATACTTATTTTAAACAAATATATTAATTTAAAAAAAAATGACTCTTTTGCAGATATAATGGAGTACTGCATTTATTTTCATGAGGACTGTAGCAATTTATTTTCATGGCAATTATTACAAGTGAAAATATTTATGTACAGTATATGGAGAGCAGCATAACAGGAGCACCACCTCTGTATCTATGTGTATGTCTGTCCTTTTTTTCCCTGGTTGTTGCTAGTGCTGTGTGTGGGTGTGCGTGTATCATGTGCAGCTGTAAACGGGTTAACTACTGTGTAAACTTGACAATGTATTTGCTTTGTTTCCATGATTGAACTAAGTCACTACTTTCTGCAGACCTGAAACAAGATTTCGGTTTGGTTTCCTGATAATGTACAAGCTTAACTTGTTTGAAACATCATAATGAATTAGAAAATGGATCAAGAGATGTCCTTTAAACTGATTGGTCAATATGAGGGTTTAAATCACTGATAAAGAATCTCATACTTGGAGATGCATCTGAGAAGCATTAAGATCCTCCATGAACACACACCAAGGTAACTTGTTAAATTATGCTTGGATTCTTCTTATGAGAGTTCCTTCACACACAAATCCCTAAAAAATTCAGTGTCCTTACAGGATGTACACCTAGATAATGTCAAGCCTATGTGATAATGTATTCTAAGATTGCTAGGTGTTGTTTTTTTTTTTTTTCCCATTAATTTAATTAAAAAGTCATCACTTTCATTCTCTGCTCCAAATCACCTGACATGCCTGTCTTTTCTTGAAACACATACAGCTGCATGTTCTATTTAAAATTAGAAAATTCATTATTAATGCAATTATAGATGGGTTAGACATTGACTAACTGTGCATTTAAAAACAATTACAAACACCTCCTACAATGCTATCAATCTAATTAGCGCCAGTATATGATTAGCAGTTATATTATATTATGATTAAAGATTGATAAGTAGCCTAAAAAGAATGGATGATGGAAGTAACTCTCACTTTCCCATGAATTCTAAAGCAACTCTTCTACAGTGGTGGGAAGCTAAATCATCTACATTCACTCTGTTGTCTTTCTAACTGACCAAAAACTCAGAATTACAATGTTATTATGCATAGCTACAATATACTTAATATGTAAAACAAATCTGCGTATGTGCATAGTTGTTTCAGAAAAGGGTTAGAGATAGGGTTACACTTTGCAAAAAAAATTCCATTCCACTCCGGTTTTAATGGGTAAAATTATATAATTAACTACCTCAGGGTCTGGGTGGCGGTTTCAGTTAAATAAATTAGAAGAGTTGGAACAGACCAGGAGTGGAAGGGCTAACTTTGGATACCCTTGTCATAAGCCTAAACTTCCCCACAATCAGCCTTGATAATTATTATAAGTGTTCTTTTTGCAGGAATCTTTAGCAAACATGAAAAATAATGATTTATGCAAAAACTGTAGATAAATCATGAAGGATATGCATAATACCATGCTAAGCAGGTAAGAAATTAAGTAGAGGGAAAATGTAGATGATGAGATAAAATATCATATTTTCACAAGCTACAAATTGCGGCAAGAATAGCAAATAGTGTCGTATTTATTTTGAATTCACAGCATAACCCTGAAGAACACCATTTAAAACAATTTCAGAAGGGACTATATTTAGTTTGATATACAGACACATTTAAATTGTTGATCTTCCACTTATGAGGGAAACAAGTATCATGTGTTTTAATTTGGGGTGGCTTTCTGTATGCCTTCAAGCACATCAATTTCCCAGCACTTCTGCAAAACAAATAGCAATCTGCTGCAGAAGGAAAAGGATAATTGAATTGAGTTCCCATGAACTGAGCAAGCCAATGCATGTTCCCGCACTTGTATCAGTGCTTTGCGTATTTAATTCCATTCAAACTTCATCAGACAAGGCTATTGCCTTGCAGTAAGAGGAGGCGGAATTCTAAGAATCAAGATTGTTGGTAATGCATGGAAAGAAGTTACACCAAATAACTATAATTAACCCTTTACAAGATGAGCTGTTTCTGGACCATGTAATGCAAACCATAAACAGGAACGATGAAATAGTTCCTTTGTGGCCAGGCTGGTCACATTGAGTATGATACAGCCAGAAATAGATGCCGATGTGGCCACAGTGAAAAACAGAGTAATATTTAATCATCATAATGAAGTAATGCAGTAGATTTTAAAGCATTGACTGTCACTCCTTTTAGAGGAATAACTCTTCAGATATTCCGACTCATCGAAAGCCATTTGTGAGGATGATGTGCATTGGGGATCAAACCACCCTTTGATTTCTTTATTGATCAATTCCGGCAAGGCTAAGAAGCTGTAAAAGGAGGTAACAGACATATAACCCCCCCCCCCCTCTCATCGAAGATTGCAGAGCTAAAAATAAGAAAAAAAAGGTATAATTAAGCAAATTCAGTAATTGAGAGCTCGGTTGGAACAAAAACCAGCAGATACAGGGGGTCCCCCAGGACAGAGTTTGAGAAGCCTTGCTTTAAATGAATGGATTTAACAAATCCTAGCTTGGAATATACAATGGCTTTTGTCTAAAGAGATTTTGGTAAATGTTTATTCATTAAAATATATCTAATATAGTACAATGGGCTAACCACAGCGAATGTTTCACCCCTGTATACATTTTTCAATACTGGTACAGCCTTGCAGCTAATAAACCATTGAATTGGCGGTTTATTGAGATAAATGCCATCCAGATATATAATTTGGGATTTGCAAACTACTTTACATTTAAAAAGTATACAAAATAAAAAAAAATACATACAAATAAAAACTAATTAAAAAAAGAAACCCACAGTCTAATGAGTCATCATAGGTTTAAAGCACTAAATAAACAGCACACAAAACAATTAGAGCATTACAAAATGTCCTTCAGCAGAAATGCTTTTAATCGAAGGCCAAAGTTTTTCATTGATTTTGGCTCATGTTTAACCCAATTTAATCACATTGATGTGTCATTGAAAAACCTGTAGGGTTTACAATAAAAGACATTGCTTTTCTTTGTTGTCTGTTGTGTTGTACATATTCCTGCAATATCATTTAAAATCAGACATTCATACATTATACAGTACCTTGGATTACATCGAAATTCATAAGTCTCCAGTTGTCTACAATGTTCAAAAAAACAAACAAAAAAACCAACTCTGGTCTACTCTACTGGGGTATAGTTTGGTCAAAACAACTTGTAAGTCTACTTAGTATTGTATAATACAAATATGACTATATTGCTTTGTTTTATTAAAGCAAATTTAATTTTAGTGAATGAGGGTGTCTGTGACCTCCTGGTTAAACAGGTTGGCTAAAATTCAAAGCACAAAAGAGATATTGAACTGAAGAGCACGTGTAGGCAAACACAAATTGATGTTCTCCACTGATTCTGCACCAGAATCAAATCAACAGTGATTTACTGAGTCAGAATAAGCAAAAGACTTTAATTGTTTGTTTTTTTCAACCAAATCCGAGCAGGAGGTATGTTTTCGTAGCCAGGGGCAATGCAGCCCTGCTCTGATCCAGGCAGATAATTGAAAACTGAAATCTGGGTGCTTCAGATCGCCAGTGGAACTCAAGAACTTATGAAGCTTAATGTGTTGTGCGAGTTTAGAGGATAAAGTGCTCAAACTCACTCCTCCTCCTCCTCTCCTTGATTCAATTCCATGTACGGCGATACATAGACAAATGTGAAGCTGGCATGGCCCTCCTACAGATTGAAAGGGCATTGGTCTGTGATCATGCAATTAATTCTTGAGCTGAAAGGAACGTGCCCCTGCTGTTTACGTCTTGTCTGCAACCTCTCTGACAATAGCTAGTAATACTAAACTACTTTAGAGAAGTGTAACAATCATTTT
This sequence comes from Polyodon spathula, assembly GCF_017654505.1. NCBI lineage: Eukaryota > Metazoa > Chordata > Actinopteri > Acipenseriformes > Polyodontidae > Polyodon > Polyodon spathula. The sequence goes on along the minus strand of NC_054573.1, from coordinate 1,154,757 downwards.
CTCCTGATTTATTTGCCCAATTACGCTCCCTTACCACAGCCATTCCCTACAACAGCTCAGGAGAACTGGTCAGTGATCTTCCAATCCTGTGACCATGCCAATTGCCTCTTTGCTGCCAGGACACTGGCAACTTTACACAGCCAGGAAGCAAACCTGTGCTCCCTTGAGTGGATGACTGTACATCACTCAGCTGTGCCATTACCAGGGCCAATTGTAACAAAAGCTACTGTTACAGTGGCATGAGGCCATCATTGGGAGAATAGTAACATAGTGGTACATAAAAGCAATTCATTGTAGAAAACAGTTCTTGGGGGTGTGAAGTAAAGTATGAGGCCTGGCATGCAGCACATTTCTCCTTTGCTGGCTTTGCTAGTGGTTGAGGGCTACGTTAGTGCAATCCAATGGTATAATAACAGGATCCCAATGGTAATGTGTTCAGTAATGATGAATATTTATTTTGGGTATTAGTTGGGTCATTATCCAAATTTTTGTACACAGATTGTGTTATTCTTTCTCACTCAACTAAATCAACATTGAGGTTTTATAGATCAAGCCAAAAAAGAGAGGGTATTAATATGTTTGTTAACCCTCATTTAGATTGCTAGCTGACACCTCTTTCTCTCCCCTGTCTCATTTTTGAATCCCCATGCGATGGTAATGAACAAAAGGACTGACAAACTCAGAGGTAATTAGTCTGATGTTACAGCCTGTGGCACACTAATTGCTTATTTATCGCATTTTGTTCAACATAATGTGTACCTGATTGACGAACACCAACTAGAAAACTACCTTATTAGTATAACTGACACCTCGTCCGTCATTTGACTGATCATTTTCTTGCTTACTTTTCCCTTCTACTAAAGGATCGCAATGATTTCGCTGTAAATAATGTGATGGGTATTCAATGGTAGATCAAGGGTTACAGGGTGGAGGACCTAACAGCTTGATTCCACAATAGTAATGTGTTCAGATTTTAACTTATTGACATCTCAAGTGGTAGGAACCAATACACACTGGTAATTAACTGCAGTAACATGGTACCAATCTACTCAGACAGATTGATATCAGGATCATTGCACAGTAAGTGCTCCGACTGTATTGTTGTTCCATAGAGAGTAGTGTGGTGCTAATGGTTCTGGTCCCCCCCCCCCCCCCCCCCCCCACCCCCCCCCCCCCCCCCCCCCCCCCCCCCCCCCCCCCCCCCCCCCCCCCCCCCCCCCCCCCCCCCCCCCCCCCCCCCCCCCCCCCCCCCCCCCCCCGAGAAAAATTATAATTAGGGCTTTTACTATTAGTGTACATACGTGCCAAATACATCACTCAACTTTAAGAATAATATTGGTTTTGAGCCAACCAAATCTGTCAATTGCCCAACAGGTTGTAGATGGTTTGAAACTTAATGTGGCGACTTTCATGTCTTTTGTATCGATCAGCTGCATTGAATAGTATACTACCGTTAACACTTTGCAGTAAGTGTCTCTAATTACTGTGTATTTGGTGTGCATAGTAGTTACTTAGTAAATGCATGAGTACTTATGCATAATTGTAATGTTATTATGCATAGTTACAATGCACTTAATGTCTAAATATTTCTCGACGATATAACCCTATTCATAACTCTAAACCAAACCCTTAAGCTTTTCTGATACAATTGTGTACGTGCATATATACATATCAAGTACAATATGCATAGCAACATTGTAATTATGTGTAAGTACACATGTATTTACTAAATAACTACTATGTTAACACACAGCAATTAGACACAATGTGAAGCGTTACCATAGTAAGTGAATGGGCAGCTGTAGTTAACGTGCAATTTGTGAAATATATACAACCCTCCTTAACAGCACAATTATCCTAAAAAGGGGCTCTTGTTTAAAAGATAATCTTACAAAAACTGCATCTGAAAATCTTGATTTTCTTAATGTAGGTGAGGAAGCATGCAAGTGTTGCACCAGCTTCAGTGCAGTATGTTTCAGCACCATTCTTCGATACAGAAATGGTACGCTTCCCCATCTCACTTCAAAAATATCAGTCTTGCAGGGTCTTTTCAGAAGCAGTTTCGTAACACTAGTACTGTGGAGAGAATCATACAGAACACATGCAATTTTGAAAAGGCATGGAATTAAATTAGGCAAATTGCGATGATATTTAAATGCATTGCTACATTTTCAAACGTACTGAGTTTCCGGTATCTGTGATCTATAAAAAAATCTTCATCATCCCTGTCACTATGAGCAGGTTTTTATGACATGACTTAAGCGTGCCTGGCAGCTGAATCCTAGTGTGGGATTCAGAACAGCAAAGTAAATCTCAGGAGATGGAGGCATGAATAATAAATGAGGTGATCCCACTGCAGTGCCCTTGATTCCGCCTGTCTGTTCCATTGCCATGGTAACGAAAGAAGCCTCATTACTTAAAACGAGCTCTCCAGCCAGACTTAACCATTTTATTTAATTTAAAACACAGTTAATTTGCAATCTAGGCAGAAGCAAGAAGCTGAAATTAACATGACGAGTCAGTGCAGTAAACGAATTAGTTTCGTTTCTATGCTATACTATAACATATTTTAAGAATCAATTTGGAATTCCAAATCCCGTTATCCTGCAATAACACAAAATGGTACAGTTTGTATATAAAAATAAATAAATAATTAAAAGTCACAAAAGCTCCATTCAGTGCCCGACACTTGGGATTCTCCAGAAGTAAAAGGCAGATTGAGAAAAAGTTTTATATAATCACATAATCAGAGCTACACCTAACACCACCATAGAATAGTCAGGGACATACAAAATACAATAAATAGAATTGTCTTGAGGAAGTAACGATCATTTTGGTTAAACAAATATATGTTGAGTAAAGTACTGCATTATAAAAACTACACCCTATTTTTTTTTAATTGAGGTTGTCTCTGGACTATTAAATAAACTTGGTGAACCTAGAATAAAAAAAAAAAAAAAAAAATGTTTACATAAATATATCTGGTTTATATACCAGGAGAGCACAATAATAGCTGACCTGCTATCAGATTTAATCTTGGATTAAAGCTTTGATGCAGCAAGAATTAAATTGCTTTTTAACTCATGCAAATGCTTCCCCCCCACCTCCCATCTCCTTGCCACCTGGTCTTTTAATACTTCATATCAAGTTTACAGAGCTTTTTTTTCTGTAATTAGCTTTATTAGCAGTGTATCACCCCTCCTTTACAATACCTTAAAGCCCTGGATGCATTTTAGTTATGGTCTGCTAATTCTTTAATGAATTCGCTGGACACTTGTAGGCTTTCCTGTGATTTTTCCTCTGAATTGAAATCTGTAATAACTGCAGATCACACCCTTTATTAAATGAAACTGACAGCACTGCCAAAGCTATTCTAAAGTAAAATATCATGACAGATTATTATATTTCATACCGTCAAAGGGTTTTAATATTATTTAATAAGCAGAGTTCACTTTATCAGGACTTCACCTATAACCCGGTAAAAGACATTAAAACACAACGAAGTGTGGGTGCAACAGATCTGTCTGCTTGGCTGCTGGAGTTGCATTGATTACTGTCGTTTTCAGTATAGAGTTCATGCACAGCACATCTGAATAATTAAGACAAAGCTGTACACCTTGTTCTGCTGTCCTCTGTATTCAAAACAATGGCTGTATAAAAACGTACTTCAGTGTAAACACTGATGCTTTTATTTCTTAAAAGTGATATTAAGTGGGTGGACATCGTTTGACCTTGACTCCTGTTATAAGCAATGCAGTGATATTAAGCTGAGAGTGACTTGGAGAGGAGTGATTTAAACGGTCTTGACTGCTGCTCAAGTATTTGCAGTTTTGCTGCTTGTCCTGATGAACTGGGCAGCTTTGGTATTGGGCATACAATAGTATTCAGTGGCAAGAGTCCTCTAAATCGTTTTGGGACTGCATAGTATGTGCATGGTGCAGCAACATAGAAATCTGCCATTTAGCTCTATAAAACTGTTACTATAATGGAATTTTGAGAGTGTTTAGATGCAGTAGCACAATAGGGATAGCTGCATGGTGTCCCTGAATGCGTGCACTCAAGAGTGGGTTCGTAGTTAAAGCTCTGGAGAGATTATGATAGCCATAGGCTGTTTTTAGTTTTTTTGTGTGACAGCCTGGTTATATTCCCCAGCACTGTTTGATTGATTTGGATCAACGGTATCAATGAGCTATCTGTGTAGGAAGTTTCTTCTTTTTTTTAATACATTTCCTTTACTACTGGCTAATATATCGCACCAGATTCAAATAAAGCTGGTTAGCCCCCCCCCCCCCCACCCCCTGTTTCTATTACAATTGTTAAACCACAAGGTGCAGCTTGATGAGCAGTGATGTGACTCAATATCCACTGCAGAAAAAAAAGCCTCCTTATACTTTACATCGCAATTGGATAACTAGTTCCTAAGATGCAGCGAAGATCTGTGATATATTGTACCCACTCCCAGGCATCTGCATTGTATCCCCCAGAGGGCAGTTTATGTGATGGGTACTTGAATCGCAATGTCTGTTTTACTCTGCGATACAGAACTCTTAAATAACCATTGCTATGGTGCATTTCTCATTGCTAATATAAGCTGCAAACAAAGCCTGCATTAATACGATTCAGAATTTATCTGTGATAAAGGTCGGTAAAAAAAATAAATAAATAAATAAAATCATCTAGCTATTGTTTAATTGATTTTTAAAAAAAAAAATCAAAATGGAGGGTAATAGGTTTTCTATTGGGGAAATAAGAATGCATTTTTGTGACATCTGTCATTCATACCGTAATTAGGTAATCAACTGACTAACAGTTGTCTTCCTTTGTAGTGTTTTATACATTTGCATATACAGGATTAACTAAAAAATAAACAATTAAAGAACAAGGGGAGCAGTAATAATATATTATGCACAATATTTAAGTACACAATAGTTAAGTTTAGGGATAGGGTTTGGGTTATGTATACATTAAGAACATTGTAACAATGCAGTTATTTTTCAGTCTGCACATGTGAAACTCATATAAAACCTGCAGTTATAGTTATCCTCACATTATGATTCCCACTATACACCGCAAACCTGACTGACAAAGAATGTAATGTGGAGTTCCGACACTGCTAATTCCCTAGCTCTGAAAAGCCTCTTTCACAAAGACTCATTCCAGATCTATTAAACTGCAATACTCCTACTGCGGTGGGAGTTAAACATTTATTACGTGTTGCCCCAGAAGCTCTGCAGGAGACCGGCTTTGTTGTAAATTGGCACCGAGCAGGAGTGACACTTTTTAGGGAGTCGGCTGCATCTCATCATTGTATTACTGGGAGTCCGGGTGGTGCAGGACTTGCATTTGACAATCAAAAAAGAAAAAAAAAAATTCACTGCTGACAGAAATTGCTTCACCCCCTTAGGGAGGAAGTAATAATAATAATAATAATAATAATAATAATAATAATAATAATAATAATAATTAGACCCTCACGTAAGAAACGGGCAAAACGTTGTCTTGTGTTCACCTTCTCTTTGTTAGTAGAAGCGTATTCTAATAGTTTGTAAAAATAGTGTAGCATGGGTCAATTCATTCACCTTAAGATAAACAAGTAATTGAGCAGTTGTTTAAACAGGTTCTTCTTAAACACACCAGAGTGACTCAAGTATGACAAAGAGGAAACCGAACGATTGGATGACCGAATCCAACCTGTCAGTACATTTTGAGCCCTGTTGCGTGCACCCCATTGCAAAAAGAAGAAAGTTAGCATCCTGCTATTTGTGGGTCACATATGTCCCTTGTACCTTTAAGGGTTAAGAATGGTGCCCTTAAATAAAGGTGCACATACTTTAAAAGGGGATACGTCTCTACATATTTATCTTTAACTGTTTTTTTTATATATATGAACTGGAATCGGTAATTGAGTGTAATTGGGATTTCATTATTTGCCATGCTTACCAACGATTCCAGCAGATGTTTCCGAAAGAGACTCCTAAATTCCAGGGGAGCGAGACGGAGAAGTATTTTAGCATTGTATTGTTCTGCGCACTGGAGCCCCTTGTGAACTGAAACCTGTGAGACAGTGATATTGCGAAACAGTTAGTAAGTAATATTGTACCTTCAAGTATTTTTGTATTTTACACTCTATTGAAGGTGGCCCAACAGTGTGAAACTAAGAAAATGATTTATCGGCAGCTGTAATTAAGTAGCACACCAGTAATTGCATATACACGCTACAGGGTCCTGTTTGCAAATACCATGGAGATGATCGTGAGCTCATTTTATTATGGCAGTTGTAGTAGATTAACATGTAGTCAGCATTTTGATGCTATTTTTTGGTAGGTGTTTTATCAGGCACAAAGGTGAGTAAGCTTGACTACTTGACACAAAATTTAACAAAAAGTCAAGTTGATTACTGCCTTCAGCAGCATTATAAGATTGCCAACTGTGTCGCCCCCGTGTTTAGCCAGTCTTGAAATACATTTAAAATTCCGAATCAAGACTACAATGTTTCGGTTTCTTGTAACAAAATTGTATAAGTAATTGGTTAACATCAAGCTCAGGAAAGCCAAAAGCAGCATTGTAAAATCAATGACAAGCATTCACACTAAAGTTCTGTCAATAGCTAGCCCTAAGGAACCAACCGTATTGTAGTGTTCACTGTCAGTGCCATAATTGTGTTTTAGAATCCAATGCCTCAGTTTAGACACAGACACATTTCTCACAGCACTGAATTTGACATTGCTGTGTCATGGAGAGAAGAAAAAAATGTTTGCTCATAGGTTAGGTCGTTGTGTGCTGAAATAGCAAAATTCCCTGCAAGCATATTAATTATAATTACCTGTATTGCCTAACAGTTTATTCAAAAACCTTGAACAAAGTATTATAAGACATGTTTAATTCATATGCAATAAAACAAGTGCTGAAGTTCTGTTAATTATGTATGAACACCAGATTATTTAAAAAAAATAAAATAAATAACACTTAATGCTGTATAATAATGTAGTCATCCAACATGTTTTACTCATTTAAAAATTAAATGTACAATTTGAAAATATAATATATATATTAATATATATATATATTATATATATATATATATATATATATATATATATATATATATATATATATATATATATATATATATATATATATATATATATATATATATATATATATATATATATATATATATATACCTTTAATAAACTAATTTCACCAAACATCATCCTATGTTCTCAAACTGAAATGGGTGGCAATTTGCTCATTACATACATAATGCACACAGCAATCGGAATGTAATAAAATAGATTTGGATTTCTAATGTTATAAATAAGGTTTGACACAACAGTATTGTGCTAGATATTGTTCTGTCCAAGACCGAAATTCCTTATGAGTAACTACCTGGAGACGCTGAAAGGCTCGTGTGTTATAGATCATTTCTAGTTGCATAGATCATTTTCAGAATGATATACACAAGGGGGTGAATGTTTGTGTCACAAGCTGTATTTATCATGAGTGGAGACTTTCTGAATGACATTCTTCACTAATAAAGAAGTAGCTTCTTTTTCATAAGTACTTTTCTGGAGTTTGTTGTTTTTTTTTTTTTTTTTTTTTTTTTTAAAAAGCTGTGCTTGTACTGTAAAGACAAGCTCCCTTTTAAATGATTTAATTCTCAAATAATATCTGTACTTTCTTGCTATTTTAGTTTCAGAGATTTTGTATCAATGTGTTTTGGTGGTTGTTCCTGTTTATCTATCTTTCACTGAGGTCTACATACATATATATACATATATATATACATACATACATACATACATACATACACACACAATATAAAATATGAACATATTATAATTGTAGAACACAGCCTATTTACATAGAATAATTAGCTCTACAATATAATAGCTTTTTGTTTTAATGACCGTGAAAAACAAGAGGATTTTCTCAACTGATGCCTTGATCCAAATAGCATAACTTCAGTTTACCCTGACTTTAGCTGGAGAAAGTTACAATGTCAATGATAACACAAGGACACTAATGTAATTTTCATTTTCCATTACCGAATGATAAGTCATTGTGCTACCATGGTGCCATCTGAGAACCAGTGTGCTACTGTGCAATTATCTACAGCTGGCAGTGCCGTGCTGTACTAATAGTTCCCCTAGCAACATGTCAGTGTAATGCACTGCTGCTGTAGTTCAGTGGTACCAAAATGTAAGTGTGAGATTGCCGTCCAGATAGCAAAGAAACCAACCGCAGGAGGTTTTCATTTTGAAACAGGCAAAAGCTCAGAGGCCCCATTATTTTGTGGTTGTTGCAATTTGAAGAGAATCTGCTCATAGCTATGGCAACAAAACACAACACTTGCAATCTGTCACTTGAGCAAACGACAGCTCCAAGGTGCTTTGTGCAAGAACAATTGCTGTACAGACACAAGCAATCTTCACAATCAAACAGCTTGTGTGTCTGCTTTATCTTACAACTACAAGACTGGAGGGAAACACACCAAACTGTCCCTCAGCTAAACTCAGATAGGACCATGCTCTTGATTTACTACACGCAAACATCTGCCTTGCGGTGATCATCGTTACTGAGTAATAGCTATGGATAATATATATATATATAGATATACATCTATACATACATCTACATACACACACATTCATTTAGCTTGGGGGTTTCTATAAAATATTGTCATTACAGCATTACATTTTGGCTAGTGCCTTCATCAGCGTGCTAAAGTTACTTGCCTATCCATCTACATTGTCTTTCTGTCCATGGCACCTATCTAGCTGACAAGCAGAATATAGAATTTACAAAGTGGCACCACTTCACAAAAAACATCAGTAGTGTAAACCGCTTAGGGTAAGTGGCTTAACTGTCATTGCTCTTTTTTAATTGCGTTTTTAAAGGCTTTGAAATCATGCTGAGTGGTTCTGGTTTCTGTGGATCCCATATTGAGTTTTACTATTTTGAGCCTGCTTTGAGCTTGTCTGGAGAATCCTAAAAGCCAGGAGAGAACAACCTTCCCCATGCTATACATTATATTCATATCACACACACACAGAGTCGGTGCAAAGTTTAAGTTCTTAGAATAGAATTAGGAAGGCTACAAGTCACAACAAGTATGCAAAACACTCTCCTCTTTGTAAATGTTACATTCTGCTGTCAAGCAAACAGAAACACAACAGATAGATAGCGCTGTTTGTGTGCTGGCACTTGTGATATGTAATATTATTGAAAGCGACAGATGTCATCACTGTTTACTTGAGTCCTCAAAAGTCTCGTATTGTAAGGAAGAGTGCATATTAGACTATGGCACCGTGAGCAATCCATCTGAATATCCTGCTGCCAGACTCGCTGTGTCCTTAATCTTGACTGATGCTGGTGGAAATTGATGCAAAATATTTTGTGAGTTTGATAGTACAGTTTTAAATATGCTGGCACTTCTAGTTTCAGATTGTAACATGACAATGCTTGAACCACTGCAACCCAAATATTCAAAGTAATAATGGAATAATAATGACAATATGAGCAAAGAAGAAGAAGAAGGTTGTTTTTTTAACTATCGGAGGCAGAGTAATGGAGCATTTGATTTGCACTGACTGCTGTTTGAAAGTAATCAGGGCTGATCAATAGGAGAAATGAGCAATGGTGTGACCAGACCTATCTGAAATGCATGCCTTTTTAAGACTTGCAACTACTTTAAATGCACTGAACATAAGGCTTTTGTGTATAGTAGACTTTTCAAGGTGAAACAGTATTGTGCTGCTTCAAATCAGTGCGTGTATACTGTATGCAAAAAAATAATGATGTGTAGTATATTTCCAGTTAATAGCTGTATTTGTAGTATATTTGTCAAGAACAAGTTTCTAGCCAGGTTCATGTTTGAAAATATTCCATACGATCGTTGCATTAAAGGTGAAACAAACTCCAAAATAAATATTCAATTTTTGGCCAATACTTTCAGGCAACACTCCCACATTCAAGAGTATTGTTCTTTAAATTGAGTTCTATGCAAGCTATAATAACGTTTACTTCTGCGAGGTAGCTGTTTCACAGAGTATATTAAATGCTGCAAAACAATCTGAGTGTCAGTGTTTATGCAACCTGAACTTGCACACTGCTCTGAAATTCTAAGATTAACAGCTGTTTTTCTCTTTCCTTAATGTAGCTTCCCCTTGCTATACATGTTCATGTCCTATCAATTATGTTATGATTCGGAAGACCTGGGTAGTTTGATTAACAATGAGCTCTTGTTTGATGCATAATAAAACACCAATTAAGAAATATTCATCAGTGTCACTGTGGCTTGCAACAGAGCTTAGCAAAATAATAGGAGGTGGTCCTATTGTGATTTGTTATGTCCTGAACAAGAAATACAAGTTGAAAGGTAACTGAAGACAGGTGGCACAATCTAACCCATTGATGCAGATTCCACAATGATGGGACATTTTCAAAATGTGATGGATTTGTTTTGGTAGCTTGGATAGGTTATCAGAAGTACGAAAGAAGTTCTGCAAAGATGGTTGTTAGGTCTTTAAAACAGCAATTCCTTCGAGGGAATTGGGAATTGATTTTTAAAAATGAATTGGAAATAGAACTGGAATTGCAAAACAGAAATTAACTGCAACCCTGATGGCATGTTGGCCTACTTTTTGTCCAAGTGTTGTGCAGTGCTGACAGGTGGAATTAGGAAGGATATGCTGCATTACTAGAATGGTTGAGTTATCGCTTGCGATCTGTAACTTGCAAATTAATAAAGAGAGAACCTGCTGGATCAACTATTCTAGTTTGCAGTGCTAAAGTTACTAAAAGTCCCTTGATCAAAAGCAGTTTCTATTTGTACATCTTTGGATCCATTTTCAGAGTTCAGAGACGTATTGATCATTTTAGACCAGCTTGGTTAATATATATATATATATAATATATATATATCCAATTATATATTATATTATATTAGTTATATATTATAGATATCTATAATATATATATATATATATATCATAATTTTAAATATCTTCCTTAGCATATCTATGGGACTTGACGTGGGGGGCACTGATATAAATTTTCTAAGAGTATTAAAGGATGGAGCCAACAGCAGTTGCCAGCCACTCCAAAGGGATATGAAATACCCACTGAATAAGCGAGTAACAAAAGGCCTCTAATCCTGTGTGTCGAAAATCACTTAATCTCTCGTGGGCAGCCAAAAGTGAATAAAAGAGCTGTCAACAAATGAGATCAGTTCCAGGCTGCCAGAATATCAATTAGGGGTAACTGGTTTAAAGTTAATATGGCATGCTGTATACTACGACATCGAAATTATATATATATATATATATATATATATATATATAGATATATACATAACTTAGTATGCTTTCTCGAAAGAGTCGATAGTACTCAGTAAGTTTCAGCTATCATGATCGATGATTCACTCGCCCACCAAACGATGGCGGGTCAGCCAAGGTTTCGGATCTCTTTTAGAGAAGGAAACCTGGGAATTTGCCATTCGTTTGGACCTCAATAATATAAAATACATGATATGGGGGTATTATAACACAGTTTATTATGTAGACATGAAAATATTAGATCTCTACTTAATCCGATAGGTTAGATACACTTCTGGATTCCAACTGAAGTGGAACATATCCTGTAGAGATGTTACATCCATATGAGGTTGATGGTACAGAAACCACATGGTGAAAAGGGATCCAGGGTACTTTGTGCATCATACGAATGCAATGAGCTGGGTGCTGTACAGCTATGGCTAAACGTTTTGCATTGCCTATAGAATGAACACATTTTGCTTCATGAAGTCGAAAGAAACCTGTTGAATAATGTTACATTCACATATTGAATTACACACCGCTTCGCAGTTTCCAATACTCTTAATGAAAAACTGTTACATACAATACTATTATAGCTTCCAGTAGACTTTTTCTATGTCATTTTGTAATTTCTTTCATTACATGATGATAAATAAAAAGATCTAAATTATGTTCATAGCAGTTTTTTTTTTTTTTATTTCTCAAATTCTTGGTGATGCAAGACATTTAGACGTACCTATAGGTAAGTGAGAACAGTGTAATGTGGGTCAATGGCATATACTCAGATGACAACTACAATTTCTGCTCAGGTTCAACAGGCTTGAACACCATTGCTCTGTTTATATGGATCTGGAAGGAAAACAGCTGACACATCCATAGACCTTTGAAAACAACAGTAATCTATAACTTGGCCCAGATGCATGTACATTTAAAACAGTTTCCCTGACAGATTAATAGATGACACAGAAGGGTCTTCGCATTATATCTGTCCACTGTATTCCAAAGCAGAACTCCTAATTAACACAGTGTACTAGTCATTTTCCTATTATTCATCTCACAATATAATTCGAGTATAGTGCTCCAAGCAAGTGTTTCCAATATTACCGTCAGTAAAGTACTTTTACAGTAAGGCAGACAGCTGTAATTCTTCTAAAAAAAAAACACATTAATTAAATTGTGGTGGTGGAAAATAGACTTATGCCAATTGTGAGTTTCTCAAAAGTACTTGCAAGATGCGTCTCAGAGCTGAATACTGCAGATATGTGTGCAAGCTCTCCCTTGATTGGAGTTTCAAAGAACAATTACAGTTGGCTGTAGGCTTATGGAACAGACATCTTTAGCAGCAAGCGTCCCAGAGCAGAAGTTGAATGCAAATTTTAGCGGCGTCTGCAAACTGTTTTAATTAATCAAAACGCAGACTGCATGAGCTGAAAAATAATAAAAAATAAATAAAAAAAAAAGATGAATGCGACGATGCCCTCCCACAGCAACAATGAGTGCCGGTACAGAACATGTTCTACCTGTGAATGAGGTTTGAAATATTACGGCAGTGCATTGTAATGATAAATGTATTCCACATGACTGGCTAGTATGCAGAGACACTATAGAAGCAAACATGATTAAACAACTCTGTGCTTGACAAAGGATATGCAAAAACGTGCGATTCAAATTTTGTACTTATGTCAGGGGTGTCGAACTCAGTTCCTGGGAGGGCCACGGTACCGTTTGGTTTTTGCTCCACCTAACCTCTCAATAAATTAATTATCTGATTAAATGGACACATTTAACACTTCTCTCCCAGCCTCAAAATGTTTCAGAGGTAGTGTACCTTCAATCAAGTGCATTTTTTAAATCAACTGTAAAAGACCCTAACCTGAGAGCTTAAGCTGAAACAAAAACCAAAATACCATGTGGTCCTCGAGGACTGGAATTTGACACCCCCTTGTTTATGTTGTGTCGCATTCAAGATTGTTCAATTTAATATGTAGGCCGCTCAGAAGTTTCACCTATTGCATGTGGGTATATAAGCATCTCCTGATTGCCTTTACTAGTAAGAAACACCTCACAGTGCAACCTGTCCTACTGTTCTTGTTGGAGCCTGTTGAAATCACGATAGCATCTTTCATTACTACTTTTCTGGGTTCGAAACAGCAGGAAGACCGAGAGGACTGACATTAACGACAAGTTTAACAAAAGATCCGTATATCCTTGATATGACTTAAAAATAGAAAACACCATGGGTCTTGGACAATATGACAGCTAATTACAGCTTTTTAATTACAGAGTTATCTTGAGAGCTGTGGAGTTTAAATCAGGAGGTGTGATATCACAAGATTGAAGGTGTAGTCCAATTGTACACACAAGCAGATAAATCAAGATCCGATAATGGGGTTAGGTTGTAACAAATTAAATGTCTCCTTGAAAACAGCTAACGATGTGTAAGGAGTTTCCTTGACCTACAGAGGTTTAAATGTTTACTGCAGATGATTGTTTCCATCAATGAAGTGAATGGCATATGCATTATTATTATTATTATTAGTGGTGGCAGTAGTAGAAGTGCGCTAACATATTTTGCATTATTAATGGTGAACGTAACACTACTTTTTGCATTGCACGCTGGTTTTGAAGGTCCATGATAGTGCATCAGATTGCTAAGGTGTATTTTTACTGAACAGTGAAAAGTTTAAAGATATCCACAATTACCCATATGTAGAACTGCCACCAGAAATGAATACAATGGGTGTTACATGGTGAATTGCTGGAGATGTCAGGCATTTATTTGACCATAAAGAGACCGTATAGTTATACATAGACGTGTACATTTATAGGTAAGTTATGCATTATCTGCAAATATCATTGCAGCAGGTGCTATTGTAATAGGGTTAATTAAAAGTCAGAGGCAGCAGCTTGATGAAAGTGAATCAATCAAAAAAAGAATTACTGTGGGCATGTATCATAAATAAAGAAAATGTAAGAACAATGATCATGTGGGTGCTGAAATATTTTCATATTCATATATATATATATATATATATATATATATATATATATATATATATATATATATATATATATATCAAATCGCAGCAACAAAAAAAAAAAAAATTCTCACCTACAAAAAAATTAAATACAAAAGAGCTTTAGTCTACCAACTTGCAAGAAAGGTATCTGTTTCTAGATATCCGTCTACATGAAGACCTTCAGGTTACAAGAACCTGGACTTTAACCACTGGACGACACTGTCTTCTACATGAGGCTTGAAATAGACACCAGGGAGATTAGTTTATTAATGCAAGTTTAATTTAAGCTTGCACAATTGCAGTTACAATAAGTGGTTCAGCAGCCTCTCCTGGAGCTCTGGGTTTGAATCCTGCTTTGTCACAAGTGAGACATCAACCAATACCACAAAACCAGCACACAGTTCAGCGCAAAGAAGAAACAGTTGAAAGCTTGAGAGGATAAACACTGATTAGGAGGTATTCTGGGTAACGCTTTTGTGTATATAAATAGCAGTTACTTAGTAAATGCATGTGTACTGACACAACTACAACAATGTTATTATGCATTGTTACAATATACTTAATGTGTAAATCTGTTTGCACAATATGTAAGTGCACATTTGTATCAGAAAAAGACAGGGGGGTTAGGTTTGAGTTAGGATTAGGGTTACGGTTATATCGTCAAAAATATTTACACAGTACGTACATTGTAACTATGCATAATTACATTGAAATTATGTGTAAGTGCACATGTATTTACTAATAAACTACTATGTAAATACACAGTAATTAGAGAATGTAAAGTGGGAGTGTATTCTGTTCAGGAGGAATATCCCTTCCTAACTGATATAAAAATACCACAACATACAATTGTTAATCAACAGACCTAAAAAGGCACTTGCCTGAGGGCTTATTATTATTATTATGGTCCCTTACCTTTCACTAAAGCTACAAGAAAATAAAAAAATCCTTCTGTGCCATAAAAACCTTAACCCTGATCCCTTGATATCCCCCAGTACACTTCAATTTTACATGCCATCACCATAAACAAACAATGAACAAACGCTGCTGATGTATGCTGATGTATGTGAACCCAAGTTCAGACTCCTGGGCAGCCCTACTTGATAAACTGTCTGTTAACTAAACTGAAATTAGCTGTCAGGGCTCTTAGACATCAACGCAGAGCAGCTTGCTGTTTGTCAAGCTGGTCAACAGCGTCTGCTGCAGTCAGCTACCATCTCTGAAATAAGGAGGGGTGCACAGCTGAAAGCCCTATTCAGATTCTTTTCACAAAGACACAACAACTGCTAATCTCTCTACTGCTACCCTCGCTATATCAACTTGTTGTTACAGCATCTTGTAAAGCTCTTTGTGATGGTGGTCCACTATGAAAGGCGCTATATAAAATAATGATTGATTGATTAATTGATGGGTTGATTGATGGCACACCATGGTGATGCTGTGCAGAATGATATACCCCAGGCCTTCGTTTAAGTGTGCTGTAACAATATATTTTGGATGCGAGGTCTAGGAATAAGAAAATTGTTTGATTTTCACACACTACAAAAGACAAAACGCCAAAAAGAACATGTGCCATTGATGTAATCAGTGTGTTTCTACCACGTTGCTGAGAGACTTGATTTTCAGGATTTGCTGTTCACCCCCTGTCAGTGATTTCTTGTCCATGCTCTGACATTGAAGAGGAGATGTGTAATGATAATCCTACCTCAGAAGTAGTAAGTACTGAAGGTCATTTTGAGGCAAATATTAGCTCAGAACTACATCTTTCAAACCACTTATTTCATGGCAGTTATGCTGTTCCAGCTTCAACAAAGTGTTGAATTGAATGTGAATTGGAGGTTGCAGCTTAAGTGATTACTTACACATGTTCTGAAGACGTTTCTAGGACATTCTTCAAAATACAGGTACTTTAGCTATGTACATAGTAGCTGCACTACACTGTTACATCATTTAATGCATGTGTTAAATGCATGTAGTAAATACGATAACACTTTACATTAAGTGTCTCCAATTACTGTGTATTTACACACGTGTGCTTGCGCAATTACAATCATGTTCTGCATAGTTACAATGTACTTGGTGTACATGTAAATGCATAAATTGTATAAGAAAAGGGTTTGCACATTAAAGTCCATTGTAACCATGCAAGCTAACATTGTGATTATGTGTACGTACACATGTGTTTACAACTTGCATTGAGGACATAGCATTAGCACTTTGATTCCCGTGAACTGTGGATTCGGAACCACCTACCAACTGAGCACCTGCTGAACAGTCAGCCCTCAATCAAAGTCAGTTCTTCTCTCTTGCCTATCCTTTCTGAAGCAGTGAGCTTTTATAAATGACAGAATTCATGTCAGGGTTTGTCATTTGCAAAACAAAACATGCGAGGGGCAGCGCAGTTACACTCAACTGTGTGCTAGATAATGTCCCCACCCTAGTACTCATTACATCTGCTGCATCACTGTTAGACTTGATGCAGGAACCTGGCAAACACATTTGTACACATCCACCCACTTCAAAATTCAATTTGCGATCATGATGGTAGCCATCCATTCAAACAGAAGCCAGTTACACATAAAACCGTTTGATACAAGAGGTCCCAAAGTTTCATAAATAGTCAGTTTGATGAATGGGACTTTCAGTAACAAGCAGATGCACTTGCAGATTGTGTAAGCACACACCCACGCTGTATATACAGAAATATCAGTGCATCTGCTAAACCTTTAGCTTTCATATGAACTGGAGTTCATTCTTTATCTGAGGTATTGTGGATTGTGAGGTTAAAAGCTTTATAATCACACCCACAGAACTTCACACACACACATACATACATACATACATATATATATATACATATACACACACACACATTATATATATAACCCACTGGGCAAAACGAAGACCCATTTTTCTTCTCCAGATCAGATTTTATTTAGCAGTGTCTGTGCAATGACTCTTTCTGAATCAAACTAGGTTCATAGGTGCCATGAATTCAAAGCAATTAGTAAAACGTGTAGCATATCACAATGTAATACTAGGAAAGACAGTTTTGCATGTGGCAGCCCCATGTTTATACAATAAACAATAATACAATACAGAGCATTATATAATACATTTGTGATAAATGCATCGTTTTGTATTTTGCATGCAAGTACTTAGAAGATCCATTATTTACACACATTGTTTATTACATATTAGTTCAGCTTTGAAATCTTACAATAATGCATTTCTTATGAAACTATGTGGACACAATTAGAGTGGATCTTTTAAAAAAAAAAAAAAAGGGGGGACGGGGATCGGACTTCTATTCCTGTTAAATTAATTGAATCTGGTTCAGGTGAAATACAAGTTAAATTATTATGGTGTTTCCTGTAGACAAAATGTATAATCCTCTGCCAACCGACCACCTTTAAATGTATTAAGAAAATAAAAAATAAATAATAAAAATATACATGGGCAATTCAGCTTAATTTACTTGACTGCTATGCTTTTCGCTTCTGAGAAGGACTGAAAAAATCCGGCACAGGTCATAAGTGAGATTTGTTTTGGTTTTTAATAGCCCCTAATGGACACATTGTTAACTACCATGCAGTCGGCATTTTTGTTCGAGAGGTGCCCAGCAGGGATTGACAGTCAGGGGGTGTTCAGGTCAAGATTGAGGTGCATGCTCTTACTTGCATTAGTTACCATACTGTATACGGTACTATTCCACGTCAAATTTTGAAACGTCACATTGTCAGTTTTTAGTTAACTATATGGGAAAACTACAGTACAAGTGGTATGTAATTCAATATGTAACATTCAGCAGGTTTCGTTCGACTTTATGAAGAAAAATGGGTGAATTCTACATGGTGATGCTAAACTTTTGTCCAGCTGTATATCTATATTATTATTATTATCATCAGTTAGTCATTTAGCAGACGCTTTTAACCAAAGCGTCTTACAGAGACTAGGGCGTGAACTATGCATTGCAACTGCTGTTGCAGAGTCACTTCCAATAGGACCTCGGTTTTACGTCTCATATGAGTGTGTGTGTCACCAGTTTTCGCCATTAGTTTAACATACATGTAGTGAATTATCTTAATAAAGCTGGACTTGAAAGAGTACCTACTAATATAACCTGTGCATGAATGCAGGACCAATTTAAATCCCACAATTTCATTTTGAATAACATTATTCTTACTGGGGAAAAAAAAAAAAGTAATTTATTTTTGTCAGTGGTGTCAGTTTGGATTTCTTTCTATTATAGAATTAAATGACACTGCTACAGAAAAAAAAAAGAGCAATATAAAAAAAAAAAAAACGCCCTTCTTAAAACGTTTATTAAAAATGTGTCATATAATTCCTTCTTCCCTGGCAGAAATAAATGGTAAAAATAACAATAAATAAATTCAACTATGTCAACAAGTATGTCAATCTTAAATCCACTGTAAAAAATTAAATTGTAAACGCGCTGGATTTTTTACGCATCAACCCTCCTTGTGGCTCTGATTACTTAAGTGAAACAAATTAAGCTGTAACCAGTCTTGTAAAATATGGGAGGAAAAAGGTTTTAGACAAACAGTGTGGACCTTAAAGACCTTTTCAGCGTGCAAGTGAAGCCTGCTGTGGGATACACATTCAAATTCCTGTGTGATGTAGTGGACGAATATTCTCTAATTATGGAGTTCTAAACTTTGACAGTTATGGATGACCTAGGTACTTTTATTCCAAGGTTTTGTTGCAAAGCTACATGTACCACCAAAAGCCAAAAGTGGTTTATATTATTACTGACACACAAGTCTTGTATAAATGACGCCCGAGTACACTATTACTCTGTACTGTACCTTCTAATGTAAATTACAAGTCATCTGCCATCATTTATAATGTGCTGTACAGAGAATGAAATAGTCTCCCATTGCATAGCAGTTTGATCCATTCCAAGTTTTGCCAAGAGATTAAAAGACATCTGAGCTTGTTACCTATACACACTGTGGCTAGTCAAGCTCACAGTAAAATCTGGAATGCGGTAAACTGCTATGAAATAGGAGTCTCATTTCCTTCCCTGCTGTAAATATAACAACAAGTATAACATAGTTTAATATATAACAATGTATTGCCTTTAAAATGGCATTGACAGGATGCGCTACTAAAGACAAGAACACAGGAGCCAGCTATGTCAAGGTATTGACCTATTTAAATTTATTAACTTTTGTTTTCATCCTCATTACTGTCTGATAAAAAAGCAAAACTATAATGCTTGTTTCTCTAAATTTAAGCTGCAGTGAGAGATTTTGCCTTTTTGAAAAACTTAACTGTTTTTAGACATGATATATTCTAGGGAATTGCCACTATTATGGACTTGAGTATTTTGAAGTTATGGAAGGATTTGAGTGAAAGCGATGCAACACCTTGCATTCTAGGTACATACGACTAATAATGTGAGATCTGCATAAATACGAATTCAAAGTGCTTTAGGTTACCACGAAATACCATTAGTGTAGTGTCCTGAAAGCAGTCTTACTTGGATTGCTTTCTGAGAAGCCTCATTAGCAGCATAGTCTCTGCTTGAAACCACTTTCCACACTTTCTAATTGAGATTGGTCTCACTTAAATCCCATTTTCATCTTTCAAGAGGTTAGCTTCAAATCGGACTGTTTGGCCAACTAGCTCATAATGGTCTTATTAGTTTGCTCTCCCTCTCAAGCCTCTCCCGCTAACCCCCTTTCTTCGCTTCCTGTCGCCTTATCTCCACAGTGAATATTGCAATCTGCCATCGCTTTTCTTGACTGCTTTTTAAAATTCTCCTTCACAGTGCTGTCAAAGTTCTTTCAAAAGCGGTCTGGGGTTCCGTAAATGCCCCCATGTAAATGCGTGACAAAGTGACAGGCGATTGGATTCAGACCAGACATTATTTATTATTTATTTATTTAATGGTATTATCCGATTTTATACAGCTGTCATTGCAATGCAGACAGAGATGGCTTCATTTTAATGCCACTGTGCTCCAGCTTCTCACCCGTTGTGCCTACGGCAATAAAAAGGCTTACTTTTAATTCTTTTAGAGGGTTTTATTAAGTAAAGGAAAATATGTTCAACTGAGCTACCACAAAGAATAAAATATTAATTTGCTTAATCTTAAAACTACCAAGTGCCGCACACACCAGAAACTTTG
Organism: Polyodon spathula; assembly: GCF_017654505.1. Taxonomy (NCBI): domain Eukaryota; kingdom Metazoa; phylum Chordata; class Actinopteri; order Acipenseriformes; family Polyodontidae; genus Polyodon; species Polyodon spathula. Next base: position 1,134,262 of record NC_054573.1, on the reverse strand, counting down.
TGTGTGTGTGTGTGTGTGTGTATATATATATAAAAATCACTTTGTCACAAATTTTGAATTTTATTATACATTTTAAAGCAGTATGTGTGACCTCTATGGAGATGGAGAAGTTGCCCTACCATAAGTTGATTAACTGATATAACCCTAAACCAAACCCTAAAACCTTTTCTGATACAATCGTATGCTTGAACATACCACACAAAAATATTTACACATTAACCAGATTGTAACTACACATAATAACATTGTAACTGTGTAAGCAAACACGTATTGACTATGTAGCTACTATCTAAATGCATAGCAATTAGAGACTCGTAATGTAAAGGGATACCAGTAGATACATGCATTGGAAACTAAACATGGTACAATTGTGGATACAGTGACTGAAGGAGCTATAGAAGATGCATCTCCCTGCTAAGTGTCAGTCTTCATTGCATGCAAGACCATAGATATCTAGTTGCACCAGGTGCTTGATTGAGTCTTTTTTTTTTTTTTAGGTTTTTTTTACAACATCTGTATTTGAGTAAAGTACCTTTGTTTCTCCAGCCCAATAGAGTTGAATAAATATTCAATCTCTCGTCTCGGATGAGAAGTTCCTACTGCAAGCAGATGGCAAAGTTTCCCTCAATCATAATCAGGAGAATTAATGGCATTTCAAAAGATTCACCTGACAGAAATTAGCCTCCTGAAACCCTTTCATCACAGATTTACTATGCCATTGTCTCTGCAAAATTAATGAGCTAAAACAGGTTGGAAAGGCACCATGAAACATTACTGGAGGTCATCTTGCAGAGGATAAGACCAGGCCAAACTAATAGGACCTCTTCATTGTAATTTAGACTGTGTAATTAAAGCAGTAATTCAAAATGTCCTGAAGATTTCAGATTAATAGATAGGTCCTGCCTTCTGTGTCACCAACAAGTCATGGTAAAGCCATCCTCCAATCATCACTTCATTATTACTTCCTAGCTAACATATTTTATAATTTTCTTATCCATCAATGCGTTCAGTCTTATAGCACATTCCCAAGTGCCGAATGAATGAGCGAAAACTTCAGCAAGGTTAAACAAATCTGCTACAGCAGTTGATTCTGTTTCCAACTGATTGCTTATTCCCATTAGCCCCAGATGAGTGGTCTTGTCCATTGTTTCTGAAACCCATCATGGGTATAGAGCTGTAAAATAGGACAATGAGGCAGTGTTAATTGGCAAATTGGCAGGAAGAGTAGGATTGGAGAAGCTGGATGGCTTTGAATCTTCTCTGCTATACTGCAAAGGTAAATGTTTTGTCAAGCCCAGATAATCTATAGGACTTCTGGCAAGTGGCACCATACAAAGCAGATTGCTTACAAACCCGTTAACAGCAGGCTCTTGCTTTAAGATTTTGTTTGCTGTAAAAGAGTCAACATGCTGCTTTTACCCGGACACTTGCTTGTGTGAAGCAGTATCGAGCCAAGGTTCTCATGGCTGGTTCTCCTGTGTCACTTTGATGGATTTCTAATAGTGTAAATATATCTCAGATGCCACCGGCGTTTCACTGCAACCCTCTATTTCTCTGTATTCTGTCAGCAGATCCTGTGATCCATTTTACAGGCTGATATTAGTGTAGCGAACAAATTGCATGGCACCTTATTTCCACCCTCAACTTGCTTTGCATGTCTGCTTTAATGAAAGTAAACACAGCTGTTCTATTAAGGATCCCATTAATTATACTTGTTTTTGTTCTTGTCAACTGGCTTGGGGGCTCAGACAAGAATATATTTTGTTTCAGTCATGTGTCATTATTAGGTGCTCCAATTTTTACCTCCTCTTCTTGTACAGTTATGCTGAAACACAGTGTCATGAGTCTGAACCTACACTTGCTGCAGCATCATGTTGAGGGGGACAACACAGAGGGATGAGGCCGGTCCAAACAGCCAGCAAGCCACTCCTATATGTAAACAGTTGCTGCAAGGGATTCTGGGAAGGAGGAATTCAGTATTGTTGCTTGAAAGGGGATTTTGCTCTGCTTTTTGATTGTATGTGTGTTCTGTGTTGGTTTTGTGTTAGGTAGTTGTTTGTATTTCGCTCGTGGGCCAGAGATGGCATCTTTGTAAAGACTGCTTCAACATTAACGAAATGTAGTATTAAACCAACCACAGAAAGGGTTATTAAATTGCACAGCACAATTAAATAGAATTTTAAAAATATTCATGAGCGAAATCTAGAATTTTAATTATGGTGCAGCTGTCCTAACAATAACTCGAAACAACCATATTGAAACATGTGTGCAATAATGCTAACACTGCTTACTTTTTTTTTTTTTTTAGCACAGATGCTGTTTGTTTTATTTCATACTTTTAAAAAGCAACGACAGTGGTGGCATAATTCAAATTTAACTAGAGCTTGAGTTTCCCCATTTCCCAAGAGCTTTTCAAACACTTAAGATTTTTCATATTAAACACCTACCATCACAGCTGCAAATTAAAAATTAGAGCTATCTGTATGACAAAAGCTGACAATGACATGTAGCAATACAGATAAGAAATTGCAATTGATTTTATTTATTTATTTTAATTGAGTGTTAAGACCTAGATGTCATTAGGTAAGCAAATGAGATATTACTATCATGATAAAGCATATTAAAATAAACTATTTATAGTATGCAGAATAACTACCAGTGTTCCATGTAAAAATGTGTGACATGCAGATCAATGGATGTACAGACAGAGACACTTCTTGGCACGCTGAAAATAATGCTAATACCCATCTCAGTTGGATAAGTGGTATTCCAGATTTCACTATGTGAAATAGGTTTAAAACACAAATGCACATATATTCTACATCAGTTAAAATACGATTACCATGTTGCAGTCTGTTAAAGCAATACATAGCAAACATTATAACCCAAAAGCAGAACCCACTCTGTCGTGTTAAAAAGCATCAAAGTGTTATCTCAATGCCAGTCAAGGATTTACAGGGTTAACTTGACTGTGCAAAATCATTTTTTCTTTTTCTAAAGTGAAGAATGGCTCCATTGTACTTTCATGCTGTTTTACACTTGTCTATTCTCTTCTACAGCCCTACCAGTTTGGTTGTCCTTCATTGCACCACCCCAAGCAATTCAAGAGGTGCTTCTAAGATGTTCGACGATGAAAGAATCTTACACTATTTTACCCTTTCAGGTACAAGGGACATGCATCCCACAAAAAAAATAAAATATGCAAGCTTTCTTATTGTTGCAATAAGATGCACGAAACAGGGTTTACAATTTGAGAGGTTGGCTCTGCTCATCCAAATTTTCGGTTTCCTCCTTATGATACTTGAGTCACTCTCAAAATGTATTTGAGAAAGAAACCGTTTGAACAAGCGCTCAATTCATTGTGTAACCTAAGGGGTCATATCATGCAAAAAAAAAAAAAAAATGTTCACCTGAAGTACATTGTAACGAGGCCTAATAACATTGTAATTATGTATAAGTACACATATTTACTATGAAACTATGTAAATGCACAGTATTTAGAGATACAATGTAGTTCTCCTGGATTCTGTGGACAGCTCAAAGCAAAGGCTGATTTAGAGAAGCACTCAGAATAGCAAACACCATAACATGTGAGAAAACACGTACAGCTCTATAATGCAAAGTTCACTAACCAGAAATTACAGGATACCGGTAGCAGAGTAATTATTGATATTATCGTTGTTTTAATAATGTATAAGGGTCCTGCTGCCTCAGCGTCTATCTTTAATCATGCAGGTGGATTGCACTGATGACGAGACATGTTAGATGTCACCAGCGTGCTTTACTGCTTTCATCAAGTGATCAACCATTATTCAAGGTCATCATTTTCGGTTGCAGGATTGGGAAATTGTTCATTTTCTCTCAGAAATTCAGCTTGTTGGAGTATTATTAGAAGACCTTGTGGTTGCAAACTGACATTAATATGATTTGAAATATTAAGACAATGTGGATGATATAAAATACATCACTACAAAAAAAAAAAAAAACGTTACAGTCCAGAAGGTACAGAGAAAGGCTACTATGCTGATCCCAGGACTTAAAGACATGGGGACAGGTTAAAAAAAAAAGCATTTTCTCATCTGTCACAAAAACTGAAATCCTTGCCTAACACTGGACTAGTGATAATAATTCCCTTTTTATTTCCGTGTGGCTGAATAATAAATCACACAACTTTCTTTTTTTTTTATGAAAGTCAGTCATCTTGCAACCATAGAAAGCAGGTATAATGAGCAAGGGGTAAGAAGACTAGATAAAAATGAGATGTAAAATGGATTTTATCCTTTATATATCAACTTAGCTGACAAGAATTTTTAATTCAAGTAACACAGTTTGCAAACGCATCGCTCAGTAGGTGAGGGGCAATGGCACCAGGGTACTGATTACTTCAATGACATGCTCACTGAGTCCAACACCAATCAAGAATACCGACAAACTATGCTGAATGTTCTGCACAGAAAATCACGATTTCTATTATATAATGTATAAAACAGCGCAGTGAAGTAGATGACAATGCATTTCAACAATGTATATTGATGTATACAGCACTGTATACTTCAAGCAATTTATTCACTACACTGGGGCCTTTTCTGCTGTTAATTCATCCCATTCAACAAATAATGTGGTACATTTAATGCTAACTAACAAAATAAATCTCTGTTGACTGAGGAATCCAGTAATGTACACAATATATGTAAAACTGCATTGGTTTCTGCTGTGTAAGGGCAAGTTCCACGGCCCAGTATTCGTTGAGATCTGCTAAACTGACTGTCTGAAAGACCCAGGGGTTGCTTCATTTATATATTTTCATTCTCTCACCAAGCTGCAGGTCATGGCCCCTGAATTCCTGTTATATGCATGGCTTTTCTGTTCATAGCAAAGCAAATATAGGGTGGGATTTCCATAGCAGGATCTACTATTAACAAAAACCTTCTCTGTAATTATGTTTTATTGTTTTCTTCTTTTTAAACCAACACAAACTAAACCCCAAGAGTATGGATATCAATGCACCCTGCACTAAAATGCAGCAAATCAATGAAAGCACACTGTGGGTTCCTACTCGGATTTATAACCACTGCTGTATGTTTGTTCTTTACATTCATAAAGAAAACTTGAAAGGGTTTACAACATGAGCTATGGGGGATTGAGAAACAGAAATTAGCAGCATACTTGCTCAGTCTTTTGTGAACATATGGAGCATGAGGAAGATTTTTGAATACTTAAAATCACAGGGAACTCTTTGTTCTACGCAATGACCAAGTCTGCCTAAACATCTGTGGTGGCTACAATTTCAGCGAAGCTGAGCAATGAATGAATAGGACTGAGCTCAAAAAAACAACCTGATCTGACAGTATTAACTGTAACCAAAGGGATGGCCAACCCTGGTCCTGGAGAGCCACAGTTTTCTCGGTATCTAAAAATCAATGGATAAAGACCTGGAAAAAAATGTTAGTGTTGACTCCTTAAAGATAATTGTTTCAATTAAGTAATTGAGAACTCAGGTGGAACAAAAAAACAGAAGACCATGTGGCTCTCCAGGACCAAGGTTGGCCACTCTAAATTAGCTATACACTATACACACAGTACTATTCAGAACCAAATGGATGAATAGTTTGTTCTGCATTTTAAAGACAACTCTGTACACTAGTATGCATGTATAAATATGGTATGATACATTTACCCTTTCTGTGTAGAAAGCACACAGGGAAAAGTGTGATGACATGTGTGAATGTGTAATATTTGTTGCTGACACATACATCACACATTGTTAGCCTTGCTGTAGAAACACACAATGTTTCACAGTAGCTGTTTTGCCCTCTTTTTGTCACAAGTTACATGCTGCAGGCAATGTGCTAGGCAAGACATCTGGAGAATCACTGGAGAAATACAAACTCTTGAAGGATAACCGTTTCCAAAAGACCAGTTTCCTGAAATCTGGCTAAAAGGATACAGGGATAATGGGTGAATGTGTATTACCAAGCCATAGCAACTGCAGTGCATAACACAGGTCAGGGCTTATCACACACAGTGGGGAAGAGACAGTACCCACGTACACTATACGGTAACACATCACACTTACCCCAGACGGGACAGGACAGTGGTACACACGAGGGGAAACAATAACAAGGGGTAACTTCCAAAAAGGGGAACAGAACAGTCAACTTATCCTTCAGCGCAGATAGAAAGTCCAATCGCTCAGTCCCAGCATGCCCCACTCCGGCCATATGCTAATTAGTTCCCGGATTCCTTGTACTGTGAGGCGATGTCATTTAATAAGTTTTGTGTCATGACAATGACGACTTGTGTATGACCATATAAAGTGTCAAACTTCTTCAGGAAAGGATACATACAAATTAATAATACATGAAAACTACACTAGGAGTGTTCATTTACTTTCCTATATTAGTAAAACATAATGCCTGGTAAGGAATTAAATTTAGACCTACACAGCATATATTTATGAAGGAGATGACAATATTACCATGTATGTTAAATATATTTGTATTGCTTTGAAGTACTGCAATATATTTTTCCTTCTGGGTTATGCTTTCAAAAAAGCAGTGTTTCCTGTATTTTTCTCAGTACCTAATCACTTCCTATGAAGATGGTCCCAATGTCTCAGTGCAGTTTGATCATTGGACTGAAATTGACCTGTAACACAGGAAAGTAATTTAGCACCAGGAAGCAAACTTTATTCTGAAGTGCATTGTGTTTTAAATATCTGCATATCCTGAATTAAGTCAAAATTCACTTGAGATGATCCACAATAGCATTTTAAGATCAGTTTCATGATCTGTGATTTACCTTGCTGACGTTTTGTTTTTACATTAATTCATGATCTGAAGGTGGAAATTGAATACAGTCTGATTCCAGGGATAGCTAATTCGAGAACATTCAATATGTTCTACATGTAGAGTTCAGCCTCCAAGATTGCTCCTTTTATTTCTATCTTCACCCTTTTAATACCCGAGCTTTTACCAGCAGATACATCATGTTGCCTTTACTTCCACTGATGCATTCAATAATGGGCAGTTTTGACAAAGACTCCCTTTCAGACGACAGCTATAAACAACAAGTGACACGCTAGGTCAAGCGGGTCAAAGCTTGCTCAACCATTAGAGGACTCTCACAGCCATTAAATAGAATATATAAACACCAGTGGGTCTTTGGTCAACCATATACCTTAGAACATGAGGACAGTTGCTTAGAAATAAGAAATGATTCCCAAATACCATTAAATAAATGGTGGTTACTCAATCAATTGGAGACAGGGTGTTTTACTGGAAAGAGACAAGGAGAAGGAGGGATAGCCAATATCATGCCAGTACCAAATCATCTCCAATAGCAATGCAAGCAGTGGCCCAACAATAACAATGCAATAATTCTGTTTTAAGAGGAAATGGCACCAGAGATTATAGCGGAATAGAACCAGAGTGACTATATTTTTGCAGTAGTAGTACTTTACTAAGCATATCAAAGAAAACCCCAAATATTTGTGTTGTATTTTTACTTTTTTTTGTGTGTAGACCCAAAGCTTGGTTTGCTACACATTTTCAAATCAGAACCATGGCTAACGAATCTGATCTAATAAAATATTAATTTAGATTTTGTGCTAAACTGAAATGCTGTTTCTGTTTCTCATCAACAAACTCACAGTCTTCACAAAACACCCAGCACTACTGTAACCTTTTCCATTTTCAGCAATGTGTGCCACCCCCCCCAAAAAAAAAAAAACATTGGCAAATATTACTTCACAATATACAAAACAATTTAAAATTGAGTTTTCCAATAGTTTGTGTTGTTTATTTCAGCTTATAGCACCTATTAATATTAAAACTGTAACAATCTCTATTGCAGCTTGCCAACTGGTGTCATTTTTTACGTGCCAAGTGGCAACAAAGGCACATATAAAAATATAGGTGTATATTTTGACAGCACAATGGCATCACAACTAGTATAGAACAAAAACCAACACACACTACCATATCAGGATCACTATGATGTATATTTGCTCTAAATCCCTTGTATTGTCATTACCGGTCATGCTGTAACCAGCTATTGTTCTTCATGAGAATACCGGTGCACATTTCCTCAGACTTTTCATTAAGGGTGTTCTTGTCCCTTGGGTAGCTAATTTCCACAGCTGACATATGAAATAAATGGGAGCGGCAGAGAGACAGCTGTCACAAACAAAACATTAACACAGTTTAGTTTAAATGAATAACAACACAACAATTAGGCAACAGAATAAAAATGGACATCGGCTCATTCATAAAGTACACTTACTGTGTTCCATTACTCCGGTCTTTAATCCCCTGTGCCTCACAAACACATTTCTCCCACAGAAAGGCAAACCGAGACACTCATCTGTTGGGCTTTTTATACTCAGTAGCATGCCATTCTCAATCATTTAATTAAACCTAATTATGTCTCATCAGTGGAAGCTGAGGGGAATTCAGGTGAAAAACAACTCATTAGACCACTGACAGCATTCACAGATCACAAGTAGTGAACAAATAGTGAAATCAAAACTAAGTGAAACAAGAACAAATGTCAGACAGTAAAACTTGTATTAAGTTCACTAATGTTGCACTGTAGCAAAAGTTTAGTAAATCTGGACCAGAAGCTCAGAATAGATGTAGCTTGCTTACATAAAGGAGTGAGCCTTATATTTAAAATACTGAGTACATATAAAATGGTATAATACTGACACAGTCCTATTTTTTATACAAATGCTTCAATATTACTACTTATGGAATCAAATCTATCTCTTATTTATGTATTCATTTATTTATTTAATTTAAATCATGGTTTTAAAATTAAGCAAGAAATCAAAATAAAAAAAGACTGAAATATAACTTTTAATCACTTTTTGACATTCATGGTTCAAGTAATGCATTTCAGATGCTGTACAATTCCAGTCCTTGAGGTCTTGAGCCCTCCAGGTCTTCATTCCACCCAAAACAAAACAAAACAAAAAAATCAAAATATATCCAAATATCCTAGCAGCGTGAACCCTAATAACCAGCTTAAGTGGAGAGCATATGTTTGTTTTTGGGAATGCTGCTGGTTGCCAAGGTTCTGGTGTTTTCTGGAGATTGGAGAGCCTGCCTCACGTGCCATTCCCACAGGATGCAATTAGCTGACTGAACTTCAATCCCAGGAAAGCGGGACTCAATGATAAATCGCGGTGCTTTTTTTTTTTTTTTCTTTCTTGTGAACGCCTTATTTAAGTTTTAGAAATTCAGCTCAGATGACAAAGGACTGAACTCAGGAATAAAAATGGCATTTAAAACTTTAAACACTACACCTCCTCCAGACATCATATTTCTCTTTGAGCAGCTACCCCACCAAAACAACTAACTGCAGTTCAATGCTGTTTTGCTGTCAGCTACTGACAGAGACAGACAAAGTCATTACACGCGGTTTGCATAATCAGAGTGTGTTCGGCCAAATGCCTAGACATTCTATTTGGCTTGCACGCAACCTTAACTCTGCACCCTTATGTGTTTCCCGTCACACTTGACATCACATATGACATCATCAATGACATCATTAGGCACATGACACATTCTCCCCAAAGACTGGCCACACGGACATAACACTGGGAAAGTCATAGTCCTTGTGATTGCTAACATGTTCAGTAACTGCATTAGCATTTATATATATATATATATATATATATATATATATATATATATATATATATATATATATATATATATATATACTCCTTGAACAGTAGTTATTCAACCAGTAACAAATCTCATCTGAGTTTGGAGGTATTTCATTAATTGGAAAAGATCCAGTTTAAAACAGTTTATCAATTGATGGAAGATTTAGCAGTTTGTTTTTAATAACATTGCCAAATGTATGTGTTTCACCCACTTCCTTCCTATTGTCCTGCCTTCCCTGAATATATAAAAAGTATGTCCCAGCAACACTATAGACCATCCTAATTGTTTTACACAAACTTAAGTAAGTAGCTTCATACCCGCCCTTTATTATTAGCCAAGGACCCGGTGGTGGTTAATGGTTGTTTCTTTTGGTTTTCACTGGAAAAACCAAAAAACCAGTTCCATATTCCAGTAAAGGGAAAGATGGGAGATGAAGAGCAGAGGAACAAAATGAGGGGTCTCTTATCTTATAGACATATCAGCAATTAAAATGAAGGGAGGTACTGGTATATATATAATACACTCTGCATCGCCTGCAGGTAATATGCATGGCACTGCACTGTGCACCTCATAAAGGTGACATCCAGAAGTAACTGAATGAAAAAAATATATATTAGCAGCCTGTGAACTGCCCTTCTCATACAACAGGGGTTCTTTAAAGGGCAATGCCAGTTGAAAATATTGGGCTTATTTATGTTAGGGTTGTTTTTCAATGCCAAATATTGCAGGTCTTTCCATTGGTTGAGGACAAGAGTGGACATTAAACATCTGAATTCACAGTGGGCTATGCACCTGTAATTTCCAATTTATTGCACAAATTGTGGTTTACAGTCAGCTCTGCAATTAGAAGGAGGTCTTTGGCTTCCTTTTCTTGGCACACGGTTTCTTCAATTAGATCGCATCAATGGCAGTTGCTCAATTGACATTTTTACATGTAATGTTCTCGCAATTTCATAGTACAGAGTGGCTTTTAGAGCATGTGCAATATCAAGCTTGTCATGTACAGCAGAGTCAGCCTCAATATTGTTACAGCAACAAACCACCAAAAAAAAATAGTTTGGAAACCTGTTATAATCCCAAATGTATTACCTCCAAGAATCGCTTCCTTCAAAGAAAAACAGAATTGGAATTGAAGAACAGCCACGCCCATATTCAGCACTGTATATTGACAACTTTGATCAAAGTTTACAAGCTATGGTAAACCACGAATGGGATGCAACTTTCCTCAGAATCAAGCTACCTATTTAGGGAATCCAAAATCTTCTACAGTATGTATCCCGCATCTAAACCAGCTTCAAGCTGGTATTGGGTAGTTGGATGGAGAGTCATTGAATAACCTGATTGAGTCTGTCATGTAAACCCTGCCCGTATGTTTTCAGATTCAAAAGAATCAATTTAAAAAAATGCATCTGTTCCTTGTGCATATAAATATAATGCAACTGATTAAACATATAAAATGTGTAAGGTGTTGATCTAGAGGGATACATCCCTTCATGGCGGAATGTTTAGGATGTGGGAGACCACAGCCTGCTGTTCTCCAGAATGCAATCACTGTGGATACAGAGGCCCCTGCCAACGAAATGCTTACCACCAGCTCTCCTTTAGGCTGGAGGATAATCTGTTTTTATTAACCATTAGGCTACTGGGAGGCTTTTAATATATCGCTTATTACAATACCTCTACCTGTTGCAACCACACCTGCAACGCAACGCAAAAGAAATGTAATGGAGAAACTGAAAACTCACTAGTTTAATAATGAATTACAATGTCTCAGCCAGCCTGGTAGACTGATGGTGTTGTTGTTGGAAGCGAAACATTAAAATAATGAGTTTCCAGTTTATGAATTTGTTTCCTTTTCCACTATGCATTTCCAGTGATTGAGACGCGTCTTGTTGGATCCTGATTCTCCATGATGATGTTTGCTGTTTATCTATATTCTGTGGCAAAGTGGGGGTTTGCGTGCCACATTGAGGATCTAGTCCACGGTCCTTCTTATGTAAAAAGAGCATACAGTGCTTGTGCTAAGCAGAGTCCCTCAGCCGCCACCAAACCTGGTATCTCACTCCTTGTCGAGAGGGGGAGCCAACACAAACTGCAGTCATGCATAACTTTGTTTCGTCTGATAGAGTTTGCTCCACGCAAAACTACAAATTCATTTATATCAAAAAACCAACCCCTGACTGCAAATTTCCACAAGGTCTTTCATTTATTGCTTTTATATGCATACTTTTTAATAGCCTGAGGCAAGCAGCATGTGCAATTAGGGCACTGGAAACATAAGCACCAGCCACAGAAACTCTGTAGCTCTTCAAAAATATGGAGACACTGCCTATTAAAAGCTGGGAAGTATACAGTAAGTCTCTAAGATGCAATGATGTAATCTACTGGAAATCTGTTATTGTAGTCTCGCTACATTTGCCTGGAGACAGTCATGTTTTGTTAGTGTCACAGGAGCCTTAATGCAAATCAGTTTCTCCCGACTATTGCAAAGGAAGAGATGGGCATGAATATTTAACAAGGCCTTTATTAGAAAGAGGGGGAAAAGGAATACTGAAACTTCATGCATGGTTAATGCCAGTGCCTTGCAGAATTGTTAAAAAAGAACAGTGGCCTTTTAAAAAATACATGTGCTGTAAAACACTCAATGGTTAAAAATGCAGTGTAACTTATAAGGAACCAGCCAAAACATTTGAAATGACTCCAATGTGCCACTTGCAATAGTGCCCTAAGCAATTCCATTAGCTCTATGGGTCTCAAATATGCAGTGTGAAAGAAACGCAGGCTGTAGGTAACATGCATACGTAGCATACCTAAAACCGCCACCAGGAGTCATTATGACAGTTACATTTTAAACAACCTCGATATTAAAATGAAAGACAAACTATCAGACACAACTCAAAAAAGTTTTATTCAAGCACATCCTATCAAACATCTGCAAAGCCAAAACATCCTATTTAAATGAACAATTAAACATAAAAGGGTTTATTTTCTAACTTACCACATATAAAGCACTACTTCAAAAAATGAAAAACTATAATAACATACACATTTAAAAATAAACTAGCATATAAACAGGTTATGTAGATACAAAACTGTAAAAACAAAAAGAAAAAAAAATTAAACGAAAGTAACATGTTTTCTCTTGCGTGCTTTTTGATCGAAATGTTTCTGCCGAAGCACTGTCGCTAGCTGCAAGACCATAACTCTCCTATTAATATTTTCCCTGGTGCATTCCTTGTACAAAATGAAAGAATAATGGTTGCCACGTCCAGTAGAGATAACAACAGGCTTCTATATATATATATATATATATATATATATATATATATATATATATATATATATATATATATATATATATAAATAGAATATTGTAGGTTATATTCAAAATAAAAACATGTATTGTAAAAGAGAGTCAAAATGACTGTTTTAGCGGTTCTAGGTGGCTGAGATTTTAACTTCCTTATTTTCATGATCCTGCCTTTCTAAGATCAAGATATCAGGCTGCCAGTGCTACTTCTAATCCAAACAAAGACAATAGCCTTACTTAATGCAAAATATAAACGTATTCTCATTACCGTTAAGCAATGATTTACCAAGCAACACTCAGTATTAAATTGCCTCTGCCTGCATTGCTATTGAAAACAATTTGGTTGGCAGACAGACAGATAGGTAGCTAATTTATAGTTTCCTATTTTAAACCCTCTTCTCTCAAACTGTGTGTATCAAGCAAGAAAAAAGCGATAACGAAGATGTGTTCAGTCTGTTCTCCCCAAATGGCTCAGAATCTAATCAGACGATTCATTACGGGTTAATACAGGGAATGCTGCGTTTTACGCTGACCTCATGTCACTGCAGAATGCGATGCGACTCTACTGTAATTTAGGGGGTCAGTCTCTAGCGTGTTTCTAAATCATAGACACAGGGCTTGTGAATTTAACTTGTCACTGACAATTTAGTTTTTTACTCATCTTTACTGTGCCTCAGGCAGAGGACGGGAGGTATGGATTATTAATAACCCTTTTTTTCTTTCTTTCTTTCTTTCTTTCTTTCTTTCTTTCTTTCTTTCTTTCTTTCTTTTTTGTTTCTTTCATTTTTTCTCTTTCTTTCTTTACAAAAGCAATACCGAAGGTTATACAATCAGTTTCTTTAACCACTGGACCGCGCAGCCTAAAATATTGTGTAATGTGGTATATTTTAATCGCCCTGGATAAGTGTGTCTCCTAAGAAGTAAATAATAATAATAATAATAATAATAATAATAATAATAATAATAACATTGTAATTATATGTAAATACTCATGTATTTGTTAAGTAACTATGATGTGAATGCACAGTAATTAGAGACACTTAATGTAAAATGTTCCCAATAAAGCTGAATAGAATCTGTGATTTTCTGCTCATTATATGCTGTATATTTAACATCAATCAAACCCATTTATAGCCTTCAAGAGATGTATTTTGGGGCTCAATGAACCATGCAGTATATGGCTTAAGAGCCATCCATTGGAAAGCCTGCTGTTGTGAGTTATCAGAGTATATATAACCCGTTCACATAACTGTGATAGCATTAGTCTGTCAAATTGGGAATGAAAGAAATCAGGCAAGGTAACATCTCTTCAGATCTTCATATGGTTATTATATTCAATGATGTGCACAATTAGTTGTAAAAAATACTTGTAGTCTAAGATGCTGCCTGAACGGATGAGACCAAGCAATGCCCTCTTCACTTATTTAATTTTTCAAGAATGTGGATTTGTAGACCGAACACTGTTAAGCCAGACTGACACAATGGGTTTGACTTGGAGATGTGCACATATAACATTATTTATAGGTTACAATCTATTGGATTTTTCCAAATACATTGTGAATGACCTGGTTAGCCTGTAGTACCTAGGTTTATGGAGAACAAAGGGATCCACATACATGTTAGCAGGTAATCCATAATAGCTTCATTATTACACTGTCATACATAGTCCTTACATTTATCAGATTAACATAACATGTGTTGCTTTTACAATTGCACATCTGAGAACTGTACAGTATGTAGCGAATGGAAGTCCAGGACAGATAAAAGAATATATTTGGTTGAATAATGAATACCCATGACAAGCCCTTGGATAGTGATATCGTTCCAGGCAGTTTATTTTATTTTTTTGTCCATTTGTAAGCTTCACAGTTCTTAACTTATACACGCACAAACACCTTTGAAAACCAAAATGAAATCTCAGTCTCACGCTTCCCATACAAAATAGTAATACCATAACGCAACAGAGTTTGGCTGTTGAGACATCAGTGACTCTCATTAGTGTGAATGTCAAGCAGCTAACATGCTCGGCTTTGCTGTGACTGCCAGAACAAATGTATATCTACCAACCGCAACATTTCTATTTATTTCATTGATAATGACATTAAAATGAGTCCGTATCATTGCAAACAAAGGACAACTGTTTCAGTACTGTTCAAAGATCGAACCTCAGCCTTGCAAGATGTAAAGTGTAGTGTGGGAAGACTGACTGTTTGGCCCAGGACCTCACCTTCTAGAATGATAGGAGCCACCCTCGTTTCAGGTGTGACCGACGACGTCGATCAGAGGTCACCAAGACCACCGACCCCCAGAAATATTGTACTACTGTTATGGCTTCTGGTAGACTTTTGCAATGTCATTTTGTAGTTTCTTTGATTACATGATGTTAAATAAAATATTAAAATAATGTTCATTATTATTATTATTATTATTATTATTATTATTATTATTATTATTATTATTATTATTATTATTATTATGTCTCAATCCTAAAATTCTAGATGATGCAAAAGCTGTAGTTATTCCACAAATGAGGATGGGCAATACCCAACAACATGTATGAAATAAACAAAGCCCATTTCTGTGCACTCTGTTTATATAACAACTGCAATGTCTGTTTAAACCTAAATCAAACAGCTCAATGCAGAGAATGACTTTTCTTAGATCAAGCGCTGCATCTGTTTAGCAATGCAATATAATTAGGAATGGTGTAATTTGCACTGAGGTTCTGCATCTGCATAAATGCAAGATACATTCTAACATGATATATTAACACTGGATATAACAAACACTTATTGAGTAAGGATGTTACATCTACAAAAGGAACAAACTAGAGAGAGGGGTTAACTGTATAAAAATATATAAAAATGATGCAATTGAATTGGGACACAACTTGGCCCAAACTTCTAAAGGAGGATATCGATGGGTTACAATAGTTTGCCCACATGTCTTGTTTAATTTGCGCTTTTTATGCACTTCAGTTTTCTTCAGTATTACTATAGCATTAAAAAGTTGTTGATACACATTTTGGTATTTGGTCATTTTTAAAAGCAGCTATAAGAACAGTGCTGCCATAATTAAAACGTAAATCTAGCACCGCCATAATTAAACCCTAAATATAGCGTTGCTCCTTCTTGTCTAATATGCTAGATTCTTAGAGTATATACAATGATTTGGACAGCTACAGTGCATTACCTATCAGCACTGTAGAAACCAAGAAGTATATTTGTTCTCTGTCCTTTCCATCCTCCTTTGCCTTTATTTGTTCCAGTACTTAGTCTCTCGGTTCTTGCTGCATCCTCTCTGCTTTAATCCCCTCATTGATGGAATGCTGTTTTGCTTGGTTGTGTCACAGGCAAAGCTGAACCATTCGTCTCCAGACTCTCTCCTCTCCCTTGGACACTTCCTCCATTGATCTGCCCAGAACACAGAGTCAAGACTTAGTAGCTGATCTTGGCTCTGTCTAAATACTACTCAGTGTTTGGTTTGGGAGATGTGTTGTATTTCGATCCATGTCATTGATGTTTTGCTAGTGAAAGCATTTTGGGGTTGTATGTGCTGAAAAAGTTATAACTGCACTATTTCGCACTGAAATAAGCAATAGAACAAAAAAAAAAAAAGATAAATTAAAAGGATTCTTTATATCATTGTCTCACTATTTAATTTCTTGCCTGTTCAATAGCTTACTACTTTATGTGTATTCTCTGTCATCCTATATAGTTCATGCTTTTTTTACTAGGATTACTAACTAATGTGATTGAGACTCCGAATTTGTGAATGCTTTTAGAAATGACCAATAGGGGTGTGAAACAGTAAAATGTAACTCCTCAGCTGCTGTGAGTTATTAAATTAAAAATCTTTCTACAGTATCACAATTACAGATGTGGTAATAAATAAACGTCCATTAACACTTCATGAATTCAACTTTTAGGAAGGAGTCAGAAGCATGAAAAATAACATTAATTAGTAAGTTTGGTAAATCATGATCTAACGATATATAATGATACAGAACACACATACAGTACTACACGCCTTCAAATTACACAGATAGGCTTGTCAAATCCAATATAATTCTTGCCCTGGATTTAATATGGAAAGTTCCTTAACGATTCAAGCCATTTGCAAGAACAAGAATACAAAGCAATGAAAGAGGTTCCATTTATTTATTTATTTATTTACATATGGCGTGGTACCCTGCTATTTACAGTGTGTTTATATGTGCAGGACGAGCGAGGTCCGTCCGCCGCGTTATTGTTTTTTATTTTGTATTTGTTTACTTTAGAACGGGGTTTCCCCCTCCGCCTCTGTGTAATATTGTATTTGTTTGTATTATGATTTATTTGTTATATGTAAAAATAACGGCGAGAGCCGTGTTAATGTTTTGTTTTTATTTTGTATTTGTTTATTTTAGAACGGGGTTTCCCCCTCCGCCTCTGTGTAATATTGTATTTGTTTGTATTATGATTTATTTGTTATATGTAAAAATAACGGCGAGAGCCGTGTTAATGTTTTGACGGCGTGGCCTAGGTTTTGTTTTTGTATTTCTTGCAGCATGGATTGGAAGTCCATCCACATTAATAAAAAAAAAACTTGTGCAGAAGGTGGCCATCACCTGAATTAATTAACCCTCAGCAGCTCATCAAATTAGGACTGTATTTCAAAACCAATGTGTTTGAATTGACTATCTGTAAAGTTGTTGTTGTTTTCTGACCTTTGATGGTTTACTCGCCAGTGTTTACTACTTTTATCTCCTGTTACTTGGCTCAAGGCTAGCTAGAGTTGTCTACCTTTGGGGGCTTGTATTTCTCTTGTTTTGTTGTCTTACTCAAGGCTATATAGTGCAGCCTGGTTTATTCTACTTTACAAGATAAGAGACTAGGGTGTGTGAACTATACATCAGTGGCAGAGTCGCTTACAACAATGTGTCACCTGAAAGACGGAAACATGGAGGTTCAGTGACTTGCTCAGGGTCACACACAGTGAGTCAATGGATGAGCTGGGATTTGAACCCAGGACTATTGATTATGAGCCCATTTCTTTAACCACTGGACCCTGGTTAGCTTACACACACACACACACACACACACACACACACACACACACACACACACACACACACACACACACACACACACACACACACACACACACACACACACACACACACACACACACACACACACACACACACACACACACACACACACACACACACACACACACACACACACACACACACACACACACACACACACACACACACACACACACACACACAAGGAAACTAAAATAATATAATGCTGCTGTTGATTGCATGGTACTATTGATAACAATATCATAAATCAATACACACCAATGTTAATGCATTCTAGCACCGTGGCACCATGGTACTATATTAGGACCACTATGCAACATTTATTCCAATCCAGCTGGTTTCCATTCCTGGTAATGGTGTGGTCTGTTTACAAGGATTACTCCAAGGTATTGCACTGGTTTTGCAATGGTATCCCAGTGGCGTATTTTTAACTTTTCTGTAAGGTGTGCAGTTAGAGTTTGTGACCTCAATCTTGGATTCATTAGCGGAAGCCTCTTGATGTCTACACTGTTTATTTCTACCTTTCACCCCTTGCGTTTGATCCACAAATCCTTTATGCCTTTAAATAAATTATTCAACAAATTATTTTAAAGATGTTTGCACCTGGGGGCTTGCATACTGTGATCTTGCCAAATTGAATGGGATGACTTATTCTATATGCATGCACACAATAAATCCCTTTGAGAACCGGAGGCTTTGATCTCCACAGCAGACTGCATATGGATTCCTGAATAAACTTTGAGAAGAGATGTCACAAGCTGACCTAAAGGCTATATGGTTATTTTGATTTACTATTGTGTTCAACCCTATGAAATTTTGTTTACAATTATGTGTGTTTACATGATAGTTTCTTAGTAAACACATGTGTACTTATACTTAATTACAATGTTCTGTGCATAGTTACAATGTACTTGTGTAATTTTTTTGGTACAACTTAGGAGCAAGAATATATCTTTACTATTATTAAATAGATTTCTGTGTTAATGAACAATGATATTATATATATATATATTATAGATATATATAATATATATATATATATATCTTTATATACATAATGTTATAGAATATATAGTTTGCATATATTTCAATTTTTACATTAACACAGATAATTCCCAAACCTTAAAAGTAATTGGATTAAACCTTCATTTACTCTAATAAACCCAAACCCCTTAAAATGCTTAATTCCAGGATCTGGCTCCTGTAGTATATGTGACAATCTGTCATACATTTAATAAAGTAACGCTCCAGGGGTTTGGCACCTATCCTGAAAAAAAAAAAAAACAGGAACATTCATTTTCAAAAATCTGGACAATGTTCTAGCTAGCTGTAATCAAAGATTCACCTTGTGCCAGGGAAATGACGCGCTCAGTTCTGCAATATGCATTGTCTATCACTCATAGATGCTACTTAAATTTAAACAGCTGTGGGTTAAATTATCAAAATCCTGTGTTCTAAGTATTGCTGTAAATTAAACACAATTGCATATTGGTTCGATTTTTATATCCTCTTGTCAGTAAGGTCATTAATCATCTAGGGGATTACTGTCCAAACAATTTAGCAGATCAAAATTGAATCAATCTTTGCAGAACACCACCATTCTTCTCTTTTTTTTTTTTTTTTTTTTTAACCCGGATAGTGTTTTATCCGGGACATGAAGATTGAAGACACAACAATCACAATTGGTAGGGCCCTCAATTGCATCTACCACTGTTAATAATAATAATAATAATAATAATAATAATAATAATAATAATAATAATAATAATAATAATAATAGAGTAAAATCCACTAAAAAGACAACCCTGAAAATATTGGAACACAAGAGTTTATTACGGTAGGCTTTAGAGCAATAAATAAATAAATAAATAAAAATAAATTCAGAACATGGTTTTAAAATTAACAATAAAAGCAATAAGTATCAGCATTATCAAAAAAATACTTTCTTTATTGGTCACCCTCAAACTTGTACATTGGTAAGCATGGACAAATGAAGGAAAATGAACCAGCAAAGCATCTTCATTGCAAAACAGCCGCATGAAATACTGTTAAATATGAAAAAAAGGCAACCCTGTAAACATCGGAAAATAACTATTTACTGTGGGCTCAACACGCTTAAAAAAAAAAAAATGCTTCAAAACATGACTAATTGTAGACAAGCAGTACACTTCACGTGGTAACTTCACATCACGTCATTTTACCAGTTGATCCCGTGTGTCCTGGAATTTTGGTTTAAAAAAGTCATTCAAGGCTTGTTGACGCACTACAGCTTTGGACGGAAGCGAAGGTGAGCAGATTCATTGTTTTAAAGAAGGGGATCGGTGTACATCTGGAGAAGAGCTACTCTCCATAGAGCGCAAGAAGGCACAGGGAACTGTCATTGATATTGAAGCTGAGGAAGATGAGATGGAACTTGAGTGTATGGACTGTTATTAATAAGTGACAGCAATGCAAGTGACTCTCAGGATGAATAATAAGAAAATGTAATTTAAGTTAATAGAGAATATTTTTATATGCCTTTAATACACTTTGAACCCAGTTTTGAAGCTTTTTTGAGCGTGCTGAAAGTAAACCAAATACAAACTTGTTTTCTGATATTAACAGGGTTGCCTTTAGTGTATTTCAACTTTTTTAACAGTATTTCATGAATTGGTAAGCTCACTGTACAGCCGTTTGGGTGTATTGGAGGGGAACATCCAGTATAACGTGCATTATGTTATTATTCATTACCCAGCTTTTAAAATAGACTTTATTTACAATATTTCGCAGTAGCCCCAGCGCCTATTGGAGACCGGCGATTATTTGAGACTCGGCAATTATTGGAAGTTTTTACGGCATATTGCAAGTTATGTATTATGTTATTAATAAACAAAACACAGTAAACATAAATAATTTAAGTGCTTTATCTCCCTGCAAAAATTCCAGCAACCAATTGGAAATTGAAACAAACATGTAATGCCCTCTTACTGGACTCCCAGCAGGTATATCCCCTTTCAGTCACTGTGTGCATAATTGTACCATATTAAGTTTCCTATCTATATGTCCAGTTTATGTAATGTGTTTTTTTTCAAAGTTTTGGCAAGGTAACTTCTCGAACCCTAATCGTGATTGAATGGGATATACAGTTACAAGGAGTTACAAGGTATACAGCAATATATATATATATATATTATATATATATATATATATCGTATATATATATTATATATATATTAATATATTATATATATATATATATTATATATATATATATATATATATATATATATATATATATATATATATTATATATATTTTGCACACTTATTTTTAAAAGTCTGACACATTAGGGATCTCATAAATAAAAATGACAAAGCACACTCCCCTATTATTAATCACCATGGCAAAAGAACACAACATTCCACTGACCCCTTGATCACTAGTCTGCTCCCACAGCTGGCTACAAGAGGAGTTCATTTGAATATATTTACACTGGAATCATCCATTCAGGTTTTAATGCTGTCTGTCAGGGATAATGGAACTGCTCTCAACTTTAAAACATCATGCACTCATGACTAGAAAGGAAGCTAAGTGTTTCAACAAGATTATCTTTAAATGTCATTTTAAATCGCCTTTTTCCTCATGTTCTTGACTATATTATGGTCTTTTCAATCAATGGATCTGCTCCCATTGTATCATTTTTTTTCTCCAAATCAGATACCTAGATACAGTACTCAATCCAAGTAAAGGAAAATGATTCTTTTCTTGGACCAGTTTGACCAGCTCCTCAACCAGTGCCCTGATCCAGCACAACCAGTTTAAAACCAACAAACCAGCAACTCTAACCACTGCTGGTCATTGCTGGACTTTCCCTCCTGACTTACAGGTTATAAAATCAGATATGAAAAGCAGAAGAAAGACAACAAGAAGGCCATGTTAACCAACACAAAAGCTTTAATACCCTCTCCCAAGGTACTGGTGGTCCAAACGTTGATATGTCAAATAAAGGGAACATGTGATGGCACAGGTTTTTAATGTAAAAACTTGTTATCAACTCTCAAATGGGTTTTTTTGTTTGTTTTAAAGTCATGTGCCTTATATATTTAATGCACACACACACACAAAATATATATATATATATATATATATATATATATATATATATATATATATATATATATATATATATATATATATATATATATATATTTATCTAGGCCAGCCAGATACAATAAATATCAATAACATCATACAGTCTATATTTATTTTACTGGTATGTATTTATCTTTTTTTTTTTTTGTTTAGACTGGGTGCGATATAAGTCTGTGGTATCTTGTGTCTTTTGTGCATGAGTCCTCCAGAATCTGGTGGCAAGTGGAAACAGTCCTGCTATTTGATACATAAAAGGGGAAATGATCAGACAGCACTTTCCAGTTATCCAACATCATGGTGAATATATAAAAACAAACTGAAATCCAAAGGGTCTGTTATTCAATCCCCAAAAGGGGAACAAAAAAGAAAACCTAAAAAATAGAAATTTGACTAGCAGCATTCCCCACTGGTAAGTTGTTGTAATAAGGCACTGCTGCGTTAGACAGTATCTGCTTCTCCTCAGCTCCAGGGGAGTTCTGTCTGAGGTCTCATAATGCCTCAAACCGTGCTTTCCAACATCCACTCTGTGCTGCTAGAGATCACCCTCTGGTTCCCAAAAGGAGAAGCCATGTCCATGTTTAGCTGGGTAGAGGACATGTGTCTTCTTGTCCTTGCCCTTCTGGGGTAACTGTTACTCTGAAACAAAGAGTAGTCCCCATCGAAGGAGAACCTGTGCCGAGTTCTTGCAATGTCGCTGGGAAGGAGGGCAATATTAACCAGGGCACTCTTTTTATCGCTAAGCTTGGGAGCCTCTTTGTTGCCTTTGGAGGAACCTATCAAGCAGAGTGACATGGTGGAACCCGCTACACTGCTGTCTGTATGGACCTCCTCTGAAGATAGGATAGCTGCTGCTTGCTGTAGGTCTATGCTGGTCTGTGTCTGCCTCTCATCTATGGGGACCTGAGGCAACTGGACCTCAGTGATGATAGTGGTGGTGGGCTGGGAAGCCTCTGGTTTATTACAGTCTACTTTCAAGACCACAGCCTTGCAGTCTTTGTTGGCAGCTTCCTTGGCCCGGATCTCGTTCTTCTCCTCCGCTTGCTTAGAGGAGGAACGATGCAGGGCGGCTAGGTTGCCGCTGGTCTGGGAGCAGACGTTGCTCACTTTGGCTGAGGTGTGGTCATCTTGGTTGTTGTACACCTTGTAACGGATCATCAGAACGATGATGAAGACCAGGACAGAAGCCACTATGATGCCTCCAATGATGATGATCATGGTTCCTCCAAGGAACTGACTGTGGATGAACTTGCACTGGCTGTTCTCACTAGCAGTGGAGAACTGGACACAGCCCACCACTCTGGTGGCCGTCAGAGAGGTGATGCCATCGTCGTAGACAGCTAGGACACAAAGGTCATAGTCTCGACCTGCTGCTAA
The DNA here is from genome assembly GCF_017654505.1 of Polyodon spathula. Taxonomy (NCBI): domain Eukaryota; kingdom Metazoa; phylum Chordata; class Actinopteri; order Acipenseriformes; family Polyodontidae; genus Polyodon; species Polyodon spathula. The sequence continues at coordinate 1,110,681 of NC_054573.1, read as the reverse complement.
GTCATTCACTAGGAAGGTCTTGCTAGTTGATGGAATCATCCTGGAAAACAAAATAGAAAATAAGGTATGTGGGAGATTGTTTAATAATAGATTTGTTTAAATAACTGCCAGCATTAAACAGTTTTAACCCTAACTAATGGATTGTCCTGGGTGTCTTCGCAGTAGTAATTGTTCCTTGTTTAGTTAGTAGCTTGTATTTTATAAATAAAATAGGTAAATATCAGGGTTAGGGTAAATATCAGGGTTAGGGTCAATTCCTGTTTTTCAAGTCTAATTCTATTTGCAATTCCTTTTTAAAATCAATTCCCAATCCTCAACCCATCATTGATCAAAATTGCAATTAGTAGTGTTCTGTTAAAATTATCTGCTCACTCTTAATCATTTAAAATGGCTTCAAATGAAAACAGTTGAACAATCACAACAACTATTATGTCCAAAATATACATTCTAATTGGAATTGGTTTTAAAAAGAAACTGGAAATGAGATTGGAAGTGACAACGTCATTAAATGTAAACTGATTCAGAATTATGTCCTGTGCTGTAACTTAGTTCCTCTCCCATGGTCTAGCTACAATATGTTACACAGGGAGTGAAACGATACTAGGAAGCAAACATTAGACTTTCTTAAACAACTCTATATGCTTTATATATATTGCAAGTAATCTAAATATTCAGCACAAGAAAATGATGCTGCTTTAAGAATCAACATATGTTTTAAAAACAGCCAGCTGCTAGGAACCAGACAAGCACTGATGGGATGAATGGTCTTATTTCATTTGTACATTTTCTACTATCCTTAGTACTGCAAATGACAATAAAACGCACTGGTTTTCTTCAATTGATGTTTCTTATTGAGATGGATTCTCTACAAACGCATCACTTCTCATTACTCCCTACCACACTTAAAAAATCGAAATAATCCATGCACCCTGTGGGATAACATACCCCAGATTCTTCCATAGTTTGGCTGTTGTCTACCAAATCTTTTTTAGCTTCCATGATCTGACAAGATCAGGAATCAATGTGCTATCCCTTGGGGCAAAGTTTAAGGTTACATCTAATCTTAGAATAAACAATAAAACAAGAAATGTACTAACAAAGGCGAATGATGCACATTTTGTTTTGCTAGAAGCAACCATGGCAACAGCTAAGCAGTATTCTTTATATATCTATAAAAGGGGCATATATATATATATATAATATATCATATATATATATAATATATATATTTATATAAGGGATTCATACATTATTTCCCATTCATATATTTTGTAATAATGTTTTTATACTGCTGCAGCATGTAAATGTAAATACTACATTCAAGTTTGAGTTTTGTATTTTGGTAAATTGATTGGACAGTGTTTTCTTATTAGGCCAGCTTCTTATTCAGAAATCTCTTTTTTTTTAATTCTTGTTTCCTGGCAACGGTGCCCTTTTCCTGATGAAAGTTAGTAAGGATTGTGCTCGGGACTGCCTTGGTGATATTAGGGACTGCTGGCATATTCGTGTTGGCTTGGGCCACTCATGTCAATGTGAGTTTCTGTAAAAGCGCTACCTGACCCATATACCCTACTCAAAAGATCCACAACCTCACACTAAAACACCCTTATTCAGCTCGAAAATGGCTAGGCATACCCTATTTGAGTTTTTTTTTTTTTTTAGGCAGATAGCTTGAAGGTTGACAGAAACCCTTATATGCACCAAGAGGGACAGAAAAATGAAGTGGGATGCGATGTTGCAGACAACCCTATAGTGTGCTAATTAATCAATGGGGCTTTGCTTCTGCATCATCTAGGTTACAGGAGAGCTGACCTGCGAGTGCTTTCATTCTGTGCTGTGTAGTATGGATGACAAGGATGTTGAAATCTATACTGCATATTGGAATAAATTAGGCCGCTTTGATATGATACCCAAAATCAGGATGTCATTTAAATACCTTTTCCTTTACTTTCTTGTTAGCCATTATAAGTGATTATAAAAAATAGCAAACCAAAAAAAAAAAAACAACAATGCCAACAGTGTATAATAACTATATTGCAAAAACAAAGCAGCCCCATACACTTGGTTAGACAGACAGACAGGCACAGAAAGACGAACAGACCTGAAAAGACAAGCAGTCAGACTATATCGTCTGTAAACAATAACAAAAAAAAAAAAAAAAAAAAAAAAAAAACAAACAATGGCACAATTGTACAATAACAGTCTTATTTATAATCATAGTCTGTAATTGTTAATAGCGTAATTAACAACACCTTTAGAGCTTGTTTATAATCACTCATAATGTGTACCCAAGCTAAAGTCTTATGGCTTTCTTAGATTACCCAGTCATGTCGTTTACCCCCCTTTACTTCCCAAAGTGACATGTCCAATATATGAATCACCTCACTGTGGCAAAGTTGTTATACACGGGCATCTGCTTATGTCACATGTAACCTTTTAAATTGTCTTTATTTAAAAATATATATATATGTTGATGCTTCACTTATGTTCTAAAGTGTATTGGAGGTACACATTATTTTAGACAAAATTTACCCCATGTATTTTTCTCCCTTAATGTAATGGTAGCCACAGGCAACATGCAAAATTCTCCCTTACATTTCCTTTATTATTAAGAGTTGCATCAGTAGGCATTACAGGGTTAAATACTGTGTTATTTAAGCGGATGAGAAGCTTGGCAAACCCAATCACGCAGCAGCAAAGTGAAGGGGTGCGAGCAGCCTGACTGGCTCTGGGATTGTACAGCAGCACATAGGCTGATGGTTTTCTCCTGCGTCAGGAGCATTAACTGGAAGTCACTCTCTCTTGTTCTGGGGCGGTACAGCTTTTTGAAGTGACAGACAGCAGAACAAAGCATTTCTTTTCAGAAGTAGTATAAAAACCCCAATAACTGTAAGAACTGCTCAGATGCAACAGCTTCTGAACTGTAATTTGTTTTATAATATGCACCCTACGCTGCCTATAACTGCACAGCCTTGGATATAATGTGCACTTCTTGTAATGCACAGTGGTGTACATCATACAGAAATGTTTCCTGGTATTTTCAAATGATTGTGTTATACTCTGAGAATCATGGTAAACAGGCCATGCGCATTTCAGCGACATATTTGGGTCTCTTCAATGAGACGTGCTGTTTAGCTCATGAAAACACTGTCTAGCTATATTCCATAAAGGCTTCCATTCTACAGTATTTGAGTCCGAGCGGGACAAGTATTTCTCTACCTGTTTATTGCAATCCATTGAAGCTGAAACCATGTAGCCTTTTACAGGGCGCAAATCAGGCAGATGAAATTGGACCTCCAGGAAACCAAAACACTTCAAAGGTAATTTCCATCACTGTTCAGGAATATACCCACTCTGAACGAATCTGCTACTGGGGCTTCATTTACAAATGTTTAGGAGAGAATAGGAAGAGGCCGAAGGAGGTTAAACATATCGAGTTGAGCCCAAACCCATTTTTTTTTAATTATTATTTTATTAGTATTTCCTTAACAGACTATTGAGATAACATCCAAATGTAATGAATTATTTAGCTCCTCAATTCTTTTGAACTCACTAAAACACCTATATTTCCAATGAGTTAGTCAGTGCTGAAGGTCGCCACATTTCAGTGGGTTGCTTAGCAACCCGTCCATGCTCCCTGCTGTGTCGAGTCCCACAGCCCAGCACGACTTGGAAATCTATATATCGAGTTATAAATAAAGATATTAACATTGTATGTCTAATCTCTAATTACTGTGTATTTACATAGCAGTTACAAAGTAAATACATGTGTACTTACACATAAATACAATGTTATTATGCATAGTTACAATATATTTATATATATATATATATATATATATATATATATATATATATATATATATATAATATATTAAACCCTAAAACCTAACCTTTTTCTGTTACACATGTGCACTTAATGTCATTCAAAAAGATTTACACATTAAGTTCTTTGTATCTATGCATAATACCATTGTAATTATGTGTCAGTTCACATGTATTTGGAAAGTAACTAAATGGTAAAGCATAGGTAAGCATTGTAAATACCAGCAAGGTATGGTAAAGCATATTAATAAACATAGCAAAACAAGGGTAAACCTATAGTATAACCATGGGAAAATGCATTGCAAAACTGCAAAAATACAGTGCAAAAGCACCAAGGTAAACTGGTAGCAGTTGTAATTACACATCTAATTAAAACATGTCTAATTTAACTGATATTCATTTAAAATTCCACTGTCAACTTAAATTCATATACCACATCTTAGTAACTAAGTATTAACTATTTAAATGACTTGTAATTTTTTTTTTTTTTAACGGGACAGTGAAAATACCAAAAATATTTTAAAACAATGTATCAAGAATTACAATAAAAGCATTGAGGGATATCAGTCAAACAAACGCACTTGAATTGCTGTGTTTTCAATTTCAATTGATTGTAAGAATTGTCATCAAAACATGATAATAAACTGTACTAGTTTTCAAGGTGATTATGAAGGATTATACACATACTTATGCGGTATTAAACAGCCTTAATATTAGTGTTATCCAAAAAAAAAAAGTGTTTTGAGATGACAAGTTTCGAAATGTATTACTATGAATTTGGTGAATGTGGTTTCTTTCACAGATCCCCAGTTGTCAGCACAGCACATAAGGTGTGAGGAGTGTGGTACAGTATATGAAACAAGCCAAGAGAACAGGTATGACAGCAAGGGGGCCAGTAATAGTATTGCTCAGCTGGAAAGAGTAGACTAAGCATGTGGTTGAGTGGATTCACAGAGTAATCTAATCTAGAACCATAGATATATATATATATTCTATAGATATATATATAATATATATATATATATATATGTATGCACACGTATACATATATAGTGTGTGTGAGCAGCAAATGTATTCGAACACTCCATTGCTTCTGTAGTTTATTGGACTCCATGCATAACAAAAGTACCAACTGTACAAAAGAACGTCTGGGGATACAACTTCAAGAAAAATTGAATGAAATTACACCGGAGATGTTGAGAAAGTACACAGACACAATGCAAAAGAAAAAGATGCCAATCTGTTATTGATGCCAATGTGTTATCGGCATTACTACAGTGTGAACCTCTGCAAAGAACTGGATTCCTACCTGTAAACCAGTGTGTCATCAGAGGTGCTGTTGTATTGGATCTGATACATGCGGATGCCAGGGATGTGACGCTCAGAAGGCCACCTGATGACAACAGAGGATGAGGTCAGCTCTCCGACCACCACCTTCTTGTCTTGGTTCTTGGTGTCATTGGAGCTCGATTTGGACGAGGTGGTGATGTCAGACAAGCCAGGATCGGGCTCCTTCATGTGGCTGGTGTTGTTGATGAAAAGGGGCAGGGGAACGATGTTGACCTCGACGGGGGCAGTCGCTTCCCCGGCAGCGTTGGAGGCGATGCAGCTGAAAGATCCGCTGTCCTTAAGGGTGGTGATGAAAATGTCCAATGTTCCGTTGTCAAAGAGGACGGTCCTGGAGGTGTTTTGAATGAGCTTCCCCTCAGGAGAGATCCAATGGATGGAAGGGTCTGGATCACCAACGGCTTTGCACTTCAAGGTCACCCCTTGCCCTTCCATGACATAGGCTTTAGAGGCATGGTGTCTGGTGATCAGAGGTGGCTCACAGATGAACTCCTCCTCTTGGATGGACCAGAAGTATTTATCCATTAGGGTGTCAGGGGAAGCACATGTCTCCAAGTCATCTTCCCTGGTAAGCCTCCTGAGCCAGAGTAGCTCGCAGTTACAGTGTAAGGGGTTCCCTCCAAAGCTGACTGTCAATGTGGAAGGGTTGGATGCCTTGGCATTGGCCAAGACTTGAGCGCGTAGGAACAGGGTGTCTGGCGGCAGCTTGTGCAGCCGGTTCGAAGTCATGTCAAGCCTGACCAGCTTGTGAAGCATAGAGAAGGTCCCTTCTTCAATATGATCTATCAGATTGTGGTCCAACGTGAGGGTGTTGATGTTGGTCATCCTGGCAATAGCCTCCCAAGGGAGGGTCTCTAGGTTGTTGTACGAGATATCCAAGTCTTCAATGGTGCCAAGAAACTCATCAAACGTGGCAGAAGCCACATGGTGGATCTGGTTGTTACCCAAAATGAGGTGACGAAGGTTGCCGAGACCCTTGAAGTGCTCGTGCTTCAGGGAGTTGAGCCGGTTACCATCCATGTGCAATGCGCGGAGGGCTCTCAAGTCCACAAAAGCATGAGGCATGATCTGGCTGATGGTGTTCCTAGACAGAGTGAGATGAACCAGGCTGGTCATGTTGAGAAAGTCCTTCCTCCGGATAACGGTGATGAAGTTGTCCGTCAGGCGGAGCTCCACGGTTTTGCGGTCGATGGTGGGCGGCACAAACAGGAGTCCCGTTTTGGCACAGAGCAAAGTCAGGGTAGGAGAGATGTTCTGGCAGATGCAGCGACCAGGGCAGTTATGAGCCTTCACCAACACGCCAATCATCAGCACACAGAAGACAAGCCTGTCCATGGTATATCAGCTTACTGTTCCTGAAACGAAATGAAACATTCTGTTACAAATCCTTGACCGACACAATACTTAACTGTTTATATCTCAAGATCACAATTCTTCAGTGAGGATGAACAACCAATAATTCAACAGGGTCACACTTTGTGTCTCTAATTACTGTGTATGTACATAGTAGTTACTTAGTAAAGCTATGCGTACTAACACAATTACAATGTTATTATGCATTAATTACAATGCACTTAATGTGTGCATTTTTGTGCATGATAGAACCTAAACCTTTTCTGATACAGCTGTTTGAGTTTGGAACAAACAGTGGTACTATAGAACTGCAATGAACTGCCTGTGTGTATTAGCTTACACTATTGAAATTCCATGGTGAGTCAACATATGTTACTATTCTACCAATGTCTTGTAGCTACTACCATTAGTATATCACCAGGTCATAAGCATGCATATATATATATATATATATATATATATATATATATACACACACACACACATACACACACACTGTATGTTAGTGTCTGGGTTTTCATCTAATCAGAGACAGATTTTTTTTTTCTATAGATCTTCTAGCATATCCCTGTACAGAAGTCAGTTTCCATGGCAACTTGTTATGTAGAATGCAAGGCTTTGATGCACATCCTAGAGCCCACTAGGCTCCAGAAGAAAAGAAATGATATGAGTTCATTTGGAATGTTTACACAGCATATTGTTAATTTTGCAGCCGGTACGCTTGATGTCAAAGTAATACACAGCACTCAATATCATAGCCATCCAGAGAGTTTTGAGCTTTCCAACAATGCTCTGGGATATGGGATAAAAAAATAAAATTTAAAAATCCTGTGCTGCACTGCAACTTCCGATAATTTTGGATTTGTCTGCAAAAGGTTGCATTTTTTTTTTTTTCAGGCTTGGAAGGACTAAGACCTTCAGTCTTAACTTAGCACTTGCAATGATTGCAAAGCATTGGCTATTGATGCAAACTATGCCTCCTGTAAATCAAGCTGCTGCAGTGCCATATTTGTTGAACACCAGCACAGCTTTCTGTATAATGAGCATTTGGTTAGCTGAACTATAATTGAATAGATCTGGGGTTTAGGGTTTTCATCTGAGTTCAGTAGCTGCTGCCATTGATACAGCTACCTACCGTAGACTTGATCAGTGAGTGTCTGTTTACAAGAAAGAGACAATGCCATCTAGTTATCCGATGCTTTGCAAACACATTTGTTTTAGAGTTTGTAGCAATACACTGCCTTGCACTAAACTGGCTGTTCTAGCCTTCATTATAAATATAAATGTCAGGCAGCTAGAACTACAGCGCTGTTCTTGAACTCGATCAAAACACCTTAACATAGGTTATCAAAAAAAAAAAAAATACTCAAAAAGGTAAGATAACAGTAAAAGGCAATGTAATTTGAAGCTATTTATTCTTTAAACAAATAAGTGTTGACAGTTTAAAATAGACACGGGGCGGTAGAGCATGTGCGGGTAAGATCTTGTGTACTGCTATGTTCTTTGAATCCTTTTTTTTTTTTTTTTTAATGTAGTCTTACTCTCCCTAATCCTCACTAGAAACACAAGCTCTGTGATCTCTGTCATTTACTTTTTAATAAAGCCCTGCTCCTGTTTCGGAATTGCACACCCAGTATCAGCAGTTTATTTAGCTGCCACTACTTCTTATCTACTTAATACATGCAAATGCTGGAAACAGAGAGACAGCTGGGATGTGAGACAAATACTGAACAGTACAGCCTGAGATCAGGGTGGATGTGGCGTTTTCTCTATAGAAACAAACACAGACTATTGGCACAAAGCATATTTATGGATGCCAGACTCTAGCAATAGCTCTGAAAGCTACTCATGAAGGACAGTTTTTTTTTTTTATCACCTGTTTCCGCATGATGACCAGGATAACATATTTGTTGTCTGCTGGAGTGGGGGAAAGATGCAATCGGCTAGTAATAAACTGATTTGCTGAACCATTTCAATAATAGTGTCAGAAGATAGGCGTTGCATTCCTATTCTGTTATGTTGCTATGCTTTGTCTGTGTATTTTATTTTTCTTCTATTCACATTTTTTCTCAATGTAAACACAAACTTATGGAAAATTACTGATAAGGACACATTCCTTATTTGGGTATGATATATGGAGGTTGTGGGTTCTTGTGCTCTGTTTGTGTGTGTGTGCGTGTGTGTGTCAAATGCACAAATTGTGAGTATATTTATTAGAAGGACCAAGAAAAACCAAACACTCAATGTTAAAAATCCCCTGTTATGCATGAAGTGATATCAATAAATACAAGCACCTCCAATACTTCCCTCTAACTTAAATATACTTCCACTATCAGGGCGAGCTGGAGAGATCAAATTCAATGAATTCAATGATAACTGGAGCTGATCTCATCAGATTTCAGAACACAGGCCCAAATCGCAGATGGAAATGTGTACAGTTTCCCAAAATAGCTGATTATAATAATGGAGACCTGAACACTGATTGAAAATGGTTTATAAAAGGAACGGCAGCACCAAATGCGACAGCTGAAAAGAAACAAAGCAATTAACGTTGCAAGTAGCTACTTAGTTAAATGATCAATCAATCAACTTTTGTGTGTGTGTGTGTGTACTAGATGAAACTCATATATATTAGAGAGAGAGAGAGAGAGAGAGAGAGAGAGAGAGAGAGAGAGAGAGAGAGAGAGAGAGAGAGAGAGAGAGAGAGAGAATGAAAGTTTCTCTTCATTTTACTCTCAAGATTAGATTTCTGATTAAGGACTGCCAAGGACAACACTAGAGTGAATATTGTACCCGTTTTGGCACCACTCAGGAAAATCATTTTTTTAGGGGGTTAAAATAGAAAACAAATGCTTAACCTGGTCATTCAGTGAAACAGACTGTCCATAAAATTCTTAGTATATTTTTATATGCTATTCAGGGATACCAAGATATTTAGAAAGTAGGGAGTCTGAATGAGGCCAAATGGGCAATACAACCCCCACCCCTAGTCTTGCTGTAAATCATTTGTTGTTTCCAAACTTTTGAACAATACTGTAAATCAAACAGCAAAAACACTATTTATGTGCAAAAACCCCACCAAAAAAACTGCAACATACAGTAACACTGGGAAGACTGTGCCAATCATGGGCAAAAGAGACTTGCAGCATGATGGCACATGGCAAATCCAGTGTGCTGCTAAAGCTGTAAATCTGTACTTCTAATCGATAAAGTGTGATATATAGATCGAGACAAATACAGCCTCCATATGCCCTCAGATTAGAAGCCACTTAATTTGTCTGCAGCAAGTTTCTACATGTAATGTATGCAAAACAAAACAGTGTCAATGTAATCCTTTAAAAATGCTCCACAATCAATCGTGCTGACAAGTCCTCTAGCTGTTGCTACAATTGTTAAATGGACATGTTCCCTCACTTATCCACTACAGATGTCAACAGGGGTATTAAATAAAACAGTGGCAATGCGTATTGAGGCTGGTGTATCAAATTCTGTACTCCAACAGACAATTTCTACAATAATTTGGGGGACATTAATTGAGCATTATGAGTTGGTGTATTGGAAGTTTGGTGTAAAGACACGATAAATCAGGTCCATTGTCCTTCTATAGCCCTGCACAGGCTAGTGCGGCAAAAGTAAATTGAAATGTATAAACTATTCTGGAAGCAGCGTGTTCTAACCTGTAGGTACAAAGACATAGCACCCAAGAACACAAAAGTGCACTTTTACTGAATAACTTGGAGTGTCACAGAGTAGGATTCTTTCTTCAACTGAAATTACACCCATGAATATTTGCATGCCTATGATAGTAGCTGACATCAGGATAAGTTATGTGAGTGAACTCATGCATGCAACATTGCATTGGAAAACCCAGCATGCAATACAGATATTGCACAGATGTTCTGGTCATGAACATACAAACCATAGCTTACTGCTTTCATCACTGGACACAAAACTGATGTCATTATTGTCTCTTATTCCATTCTGCTGGGTAGTAAACAGTATGCTTATCGTTTATGGATTTAGTTCTACTCCAGCAGTTGAGTTTCCATAGTTACCATTTTATCATTTATAAATCGACCCGTAAGTGTAAATTCGAAAAACAAAAACAATGGAGAAAATACTATGAACATTATACAATTCATCAGGTAAATGATGAGATTTCAAACACCTTCAATATCCACAACAGAATCTTAATCCAATTGAACATGTTTGGGATAAACTTAACTAATCAGTCATCACGATCTTCTGCCTATCGCTGTGTACTAAATATTAATGACTGAATGGATTCACATCCCTCGTTATACCTTCCAGCACCTTGTGGAGTCTATGCCATGTCGTGTCAAGGCTGTGATCAGGGCAAACGTTGGCCCAACCCAATATCAGGCACAGGTCCTAAACAATTGTCCAGGCAGTGTAGTTTAATTCAGTCGATAACAAATAGAGGAAAAGTTTGCATGGATTTTACAGCATGAAGATTAGTACCTTGCTGGGCTTAGACAGAGCTGACCTTTGTGGCACATAATGGAGAGATGCAAGTGATGTAATCAATGATCACATACTGGCTACAGCTCATGGACTGAGGACTATTGATGGCTCTATTGTGTTTAAGTACTTAAAGGATTTCAACAGGTCATATTTGAAGCTGAGAAATACTAGTGAGTGGATGATAATGAAATCAAGCACCCATTTTGAGTAATTTTAAGTGCATTTCAGTAAATTCTGGCAGTCAGAGCACTCAACACCAAAAAAAATGACTTAATTTGACAAGCAAGAGTCATGGCATATTTCCTTCCTGTAAGAAGGAAAATCAGTTTGGGGGAAAATGTGATATGGTGGATATCAAAGTTGTACCGAAATCCATTTCCTTACCCTTTACTAAAAACAGTGTTGCTAAAAAAGTTTTCTTAACTTTGCAAAACTTCACTGAAGGGCTGCTGTTGGCAGTTTGATCCACCAAGCCTGACCGACTCTGTACTAGAGCCTTGCTACTGAACTGGAGCCTGATGGAACCCCACTATATTTGTGGAGATGGTCGTGTCGTGTCGGGTCTGGTCAGGTTTGCAAATATTGTAAAAGTCTCTGGCTCAGGTCAGGTTCTGATCAGGTTTTAAATTTAGGCCCAAGCAGACCTCTACTTCTGTACAGCTTACTAACCACGCCATACTAAGGGTGGGTATAGATATTCAGATCGCTTACACTACTGGCCAACTTATTGATGATTCTCAGCAGTAAGGAATGGAAATGTCATATTGAAGAAAAAGTTTTGGTAATGGTAAACCATTTTGTTAGACGTGGCTGTGGCATAAGTAGAGTTGCTAAGGTAACTTGGCCTTAGATGTAGAATAAGATAAAAAAAAAAAAAAACTGTAGTCATGTATGTTCTGAGCGTACTATAGTATAAATACCAGGCATAGAGGAATATACACCTCTAATACCTCCAGATAATTGTGGACCAATGGCGTAGCATCTGAGGGCTCTCTACAGGCGTTCAGGTAATTGATTAATTGCCTACCTCTGTTAATGATAGTGGCATGTATTGTATGTAAATAACAGTCAATGTAGACTGGAATGTGAGCATTTGGAACTTATAAATGGTAAACAGTGATACAATTTGAAACATGGTCTGGTCTCATCCTTAATTCCAAGTCTACCTTAATTCATAAACCTTTAAGCAGTATGCAACAGAAATTCCAAAAAAATAAGGCCAAAGATTCAAAACAAGCAGCACACCTACTGTAAAAGTACTGCTATTATGGAAATCCAAAAGTTTGGCACAATAAGTAAGTAACAGGGGCACTCCAGAGAAAGACGTTTTGCTGGCAGCAGTTTATAAAATTAACAATGAGAGTCCAGCCTTTCCATTGTTATTTCATCAGTTTATAAGGGGGAGTGGGTTAAGCAGCCTTGAAATAAAGCAATTGTTTCTTACAATCGGTGGTAGCTGCCGTTCTTTACCTATGTGACTGATGTGTATTAAAACACAGGCTCCTTATTAAAAGATATGCTGCATCTATAAAGGGACTTTTTCATTTTCCTTGGCAAAGGTGCAGGGCCTTTCTTGGGTTAAAGGCTACAGAGAAACAAGACAGGAGGAAATAATAAAACCTGACATGTTAAACACAAATCCAATATAAAAGCTGGGCTGCCTTTTATTGAGTTTGAGAGTGAGATCGCTAATGGAATCCGAATAGGGTAATTGCCTTATTTCTGAAAAAGAAGAAACAGTGGAAGGGGCTTAGATGAGTTACATTTCTCTAGAAAAGGTTGGCTTTTCATTCTTTTTTTTATTTTCTTGGTCTCTGAATATTAATGCTTTCTTAACTTATTGAATTAAAGGTCAGTCCATCTATATATAGCTGTGCAGCAATGAGGTTATCATAAAGGATGTTGGTTTTCCAAGTGCTTTTATTCTAAAGTTGGTTATTATGCAAGCCTACTTGTGTCCTCATTCTTGTGCACTGCTCTTGTGTCTAGACAACAAATATAAATAACTAGCCTATTCATACTTGTGCAGACTAACACTGCACATTCAATTATTTTCAATTTGTCTATTTATCTGTTTAGTTGGGTGTGTCTTGGGCAAACTGTTTACTATATAAATCTAAAATGCAGCCTTTGTTTGGGAGTCTTTTCAACAGCATTTGTTTTTGTTGAAATAGTAGACAGAGCGAATAAGGGTTGAACCCTAAACAACAGTAGAGAATAAAACAACATAACAGGATGTAGAAAGGCAAGAAATGAAACTTCCACAAAATGTAGATGCTATATCACTTCAATATAAAACATGACCGCAAAATCAAGCTAGTTAGCTGCAGCCCCCAGCAGGCGTAAGGGTTAATTTGGCAAACCTGAGGCCTCATGAGCAATCAGCTATTTATATCAAGGCCAGTGTCATGTGCAATCTAAGGAGAAGTGCCTCTTGTGGCAGGCTAGGTCAAGCCAGTTTCAAGTGTTATTTTCTCTGACAGCTCGTGGAGGAGAGAGCTGTCTTCAGTATTAGCCTTGTTAGGAAGAGCAAAACCTGAAGGGGAAGCTGACAAGTGTTAGTCTAAAGGTGACATAACCTCTAATAAAAGATTATGTTAAGCTTGTGATAAAATTGGTAATGGGAAAAAAAGATGTGGATCAAGGAAAGATAACTGTGTTAATGAAAAATTCTGTATTAAATAATAATCATCTATACAAGGAGTCTGTAGCTTACTGAAAAAATAGTTATAAACTGAACTGCTGTGGGGAAAGTCATAACTTTAAATAATAATAAACCTACATTTTTATTATGCTGTAGCAGTCGGTTAGAAAAAGCAAAACAAAACACATCACTCTATTAGTATTCTTGGAGAATTCTGCTATAATGTATGAAAAAAAACATGATTAAATTTAAATCAGACATCTGGATTCAGGGATGATGCTTTGCATCTGCTTAGCAATGCAGCAAAATTTGCAACCGTCGTTGGATTGTGATGAATGTAAGATAGGTTCCAAAATAATATCTGACAAAATTAATATTGTCTCAGCACCACCGAATACAAAAACGTTATTCTCTCAACACTTTAGGGCTCTATGAAGGTAGCTCACATGCCTAGAGGGCTTTATAAATTCATAATAAACTTCATTTTCAGATTCCACTCAACTCTGTCAAGGCAGAGAAAACTTTGTAACCAGTTTTATTTCGTTACGATGTCAAAACCAGAACGCACTCAGATCTACCCATTAATCATTGTACCAGACAGTCTAACACTTCAGCAAGACAGTTATTTTCTGGTAACACTTTATATTAACCCTTAGCGGTACATTTATTCAGCGCCTGTTAGGCGTGTCGGGTCCAATTTATTTTCACATGCGCTGTTTATTTTACATGCACTGTTTAAAAGTATTTTTTTCCACAGCAAAACAAGTTTAAAAAGGCCCTGCATATCAACAGGACACTCAGTACTGCATCTCCAGCCCTGCCATACCCTGTGTTCGCTGTATTTTTCACATATCTCTTTATAGATGCGCATACTTATAAATCCTTTCCTGATCACTCGTTTTATCACCAAACTCCTCAACAATGTGATCCAAGTCATTATTTTATTACTGTAACATCTCAAAAAGCTCTGCAAATGTCCGTGATGCTCTTTGAGCCCTGGATGCGGAAGCAGCTATCTTGTTTTTTGTATGTCCATGTTAGGTCTGTGGTGCAGGGCCTCTGTGTATTGTTTAGCTCCAACCCCCCTTTTTTCCTGTTTCTCTCGGCTCCTATCGGCCATTGAAAGGGTTTTTTTGTCTTTTTCCGTGCTTGACGTCTTTTTGATGATGTCGGACAGGGTCTAACATCGGACCGGAAAGGGAAAATTGTAATGTCGGACATGGTCCAACACAGGACCGCAAAGGGTTATGGTGCTGCTTATTAATGGATTATAAATGTTTTATAAATGTATAACATGTGCTTAATAACTATAGATGGTTTATAACCATGCAATAGTCATAGATGGAATTACAATTAAATATCCCAAAGTAGAATAGGTGTCTAAAAACATTTATAAAACATTAATAAGCAGCACCTTAATATAAAATGTTACCTATATGGTTCATACAAGTATAACCCAAGCTGTTAGAACAAAAGATTTGCTGCCAAAAGAAGGAGTGAAGTAATAGGCTATGTTTGCCAAGTTACTGTAGGGGAAATGTCTTATTGATTTTACTTTGCTTTTGATACTAATTGCTAGGTACATACAGTATAAGTGCATCAATGGCTCAGCGATTACATTTTGTGAAAAGATGACACTATTTTAAAAACGCTGCTGTGTTATCAAACCAGTCCAGCTGCATTTGAGTGTGTCTGAGTTCTGATTGTGTCTACGTTTGTGGTTAGCTATATAGTTCTAGCAAAGATCAATTTTCTAGGTAGCTATTGATTTCTGCTCTTGAGAAAAGTACAAGCTGTTTGAGGGATATAAGCTGTTTTTCTTCCTCACTTTCTACTTCCCTTGAACATTAATGTATTGCCAGGATATCTGTGGATCTTGTAAAAAAAAAAAAAAAAAAAAAAAAAAAAATTGGGCCTGGTGAAAGGAAAGAAAATACTGGTATTAAAAGTATGGCCAATCGATTTGTTATTTCCTTTTCACTGACGTTTCCAGAAGCTGGCATTTTTGCCTCAAAGCTACTGAGAAGCAATTTAAAAAAAAAAAAAAAGCCCTGTGGATTAACGTTTCTTTTACAAATGTCACAGGAACAAATAAACTCTGAGTGGCCAAGAGCTTAGAGTTTAGGATACTGAGCTATATTCTTAATATGTTCTTAACGGGGGGAAAAAATCCAAAGTTTCACTTCAAAAGAAAGTAAAAAATAACAGTTACTGTCACAAAAAATATACCTAATGTAACAAGTATATAATATAATCTTTATATAGTGCCTTTCATAGTGGACCACCATCACAAAGTGCTTTACAAGATATGAGACTAGGACGTGTGAACTGTGCATCAGCTGCACAGTCACTTACAACTATGTCTCACCCGAAAGACAGAGAACAAGGAGGTTAAGTGACTTCCTCCTTTGAAGTTTTTTGTAGGAACTTTATATTTCAATTTTGAATATTATTATTAACGAGTCATTTAGCAGACGTTTTTATCCAAAGCAACTAACAGAGACTACAGGGTGAACCATGCATCACAGCTGCTGCTGCAGAGTTACTTACAATAGGATCTCAGTTTTACATCTCATCCAAAGGACGGAGCACAAGGAGGGTAAGTGACTTGCTCAGGGTGACACATGTCATGCGCTGAGCTGGGAACCTCCATATGATTCACTCAAAAGTGACTTGCTCAGGGTGACACATGTCATGCGCTGAGCTGGGAACCTCCATATGATTCACTCAAAATGTTTTTGTATGGAGAGTAATCGTTTAAGTTTCTCTTTTAAAAAAAAAAAAAAAACATAAAAATAAAGGTGTAAGGATCTAAGGATGTCAGGTACAGTATGTTTCTGCAGGGATTCATGCAATCATGTCTAACTATACATATAGTAATCATATATATATATATATATATATATATATATATATATATATATATATATATATATATATATATATATATATATATATATACATACAAAGAAACCAATCTGTTAAAACAGATGCTGACAGAAGTAGGTTGCTAAGGCAATGTTGTCAAACATTTCCAGATAACTACACAAGCCACTGCATTACTGCAGGCTGTTGTCCAGAGTGGTCTACAATCCAGAGCAATCCATTCTGATGCATGTTCAGGCATGGACAGGGAAGCACCTTCCAACTGAGCACCTGCGGTTAGTTTGTTCTCAAAGGCAGATCTGTCGCCCACATCATGACCGAATGTGGCTTTCAACTGGATTGCACAGCTTCTAAAGCTTTAATGGAAGCTCCCTGCAAAATCAACAAATCAAATCAAATGACAATCCTTGTGAATGAAGTGTAAGCTACTGTACATATTGCAATAAGATTGTCCACTATCTTTTTTCTTTGCCCAGTGGCGAACGCTTCAGAATCGTGTTAAATGGTGCACAAAGGAATCAATATTTTAGACTGTTTTTGCCGTCGGCTAGTGATGTAGGATATATACACTAATCGAGAAGAATGCCCCAGTACCGCTGTCTCTGAATGCTCATGTTTTAAACATGATTAGTTTCTGAGCCCCTGTGTATTGCTTCATAGCTAATATTTATTTCTGCTGGCAGCAGTTATGTATTCTTTTGGCTTCCGAGATAACACACAAGCCCCCTTTCATATATAGCATCATCATTTTGTAGCGAAAGATATTGAGAGACGACCAACATTCATCCTTCTTTTATGAGAAACAAATATATCACTCTCGAGCGACTGAGGCAGATTGGGTTGAACATCATTGCACTTTGTCACAATGCGCTCACAGCGCTATACAATTCTCCAGGCCCCTGACTGCTTTTTTTGTGATAAAGCAGTAAAAACACTCTTTCTAAATGTTGCCGTTAGTGAAATTGCTGTCTTATATAAGATACATACAAAAAGAGTAAACACTCGCCCCACACTGAGCTTAGTGACTTGTAAGAAGACATGTTCCTGTGAATCCTTTTTTTTCTGTTTTGAACAAGTGTTGGACAAGCAGATTAGAACCACCTGCCATACGTAACACATACTTTTGCTTCAACTCAATTATATATATATATATAAAATTAGAAGCTACTTTTTTTAAATGAATTCCATCCTCTCTATCACATAATTGTGTTAAAAGTGTTGTATGTCACATGTGCCTTTTTAAGATTATTCGTTGTACATTTAGATGCAGGCTTTAAATACTTCATGAAGTGAATATCATTTGAATTACAAACAATGTCCACATTTATACTGCATGCTATTTGAATTCAAAGCCAGACCCCTGTACTGTATAAAGCCTACTGTGTTTGAATTGAGTTGCTTTGATATATTAAGAATAGGCTTAAAGGTTATAGAGCTAGAAATACCTACCTGGTTTATCAGGGGATTCGTTGATGGATATACAGTGGCCAAAAAAAAGGTTCAATATCCATAATTTATATGATGAAGGTTTATTCTTTTTAAAAGTAACCAATATTACAGATTAATGAAATACATAATTTAATTCTTAGTAACGAGCACATAAAACATCAGTGGAATAACACACAAACATTTTGACTTGAGGATATTTAAGGGGTTTATCCTTAAATTGGTATGTTATTACAGTGATGCAACCAGTACATTGCAGAACAGAGAGTAAATTGGTCCAGTATGAAAAATGAAACTCACATTACTGATGCATTTTTTGGAATCTATTAATGTTTCTTTGAAGCCAGTGCAGTTAATCTCCCATTGAATAAGTTTCAGCGATCACCTCTGAAATGCTTTAAGAAAACAGTGCAGTCTAATATCCAGGCAGTATCTCACAGTATCATAAGAACAGGAGCACATTCTATTGCACTGATATATGTTTAATACACTAAATTACAAAAAGATACCTCTAATGGCAACTCAATGGGTTTGTATTAAGGGCCAATGGTAAAATCCACAGTACAATGGTTTGAACAGCCAATAGACACTGCCAACAAATTGCAGTGCTACAGTAGTCCACTTCCAGGCAGTGTGTGAAACTATATTAGGACCATTGTACAATATATCTTCCAAATTCAATATGTTGCCTTTGCTGTAATTGGCTAATTGGTTCTGCAAGAGGTTTTTTTTTTTAGATCCTAATGGAATTCCAATGTGGTTTCTAAAACTTTTCAATAAGGTTTGTTTGGTCCCTTTTCCACTGAACTTTGGTATATAATTGAGATACATAGCCATTATAGCCAAAAACATGTACAATGCACAGTAGTTTCTATACATTACAAGGCATCAAATATACAACAAGTGTTAAAAAGCAAAAGTTGCAACAAATATGCTAGCTGAGTGATGTATGTGGAGCATAATGGTTACCTATCTAGGTTATCTGCTGGGGGGAGCAGCTGGTTTATGGAGGGAAGGTAATCAGGTGAACTGCACAGATTATTCTCTCTCCAGCCCAGTCGTTTGGTTGGTTCAGGTAGTGTGAGGATTGCTGTCTCATTATTATGCATCAAAATCTCTCTTTGGCTCCAGCATATCTGAAATATAGGAAGCAGCAGACACATAGGCCTGTCTTTCATCCACACACCTATCCTTCTTCTCCTAACAGCACTGCATCATTCGAGCTGGGCAGTTCAGGACAGATTATTCCTCAAATTAGCATGCAGGAGACTGTATAATATGATTTCTCTTATGCTGCTGCTTCACTCGTTTCATGACCGAACCAGTTTTTTTGTTTTGTGTTCCAGCTGAGTTGTGAAATTGATAGGCCTGTCAGAGTTGATGCCTGTTCACTTTTTGCAGGGCAAGCGCAGTAAGAGCAGCTTGTTTGGGCTTGCCCAGCAGCACATAAGGGTGTGATTTGGCCAGCATGACGCCTGAATCCTTCTGCCTGACAACAAGGGCAGATCATGCAGACAGTACATAAGGCTCTCGGTTTATTTTGGGAGATTTTAAGTTTTTTTTTTTTTTTAACGCAATGCATACCAATGGATTTGAGTACTTTTATCCTGTCTCTCTTTTATAAGAGATTCAGAACTAAGAGTCACCCAAGCAAGTACAGGCTATGTGAAAAAATAATGTGGCACCATTCTATCAACAGCAGCTGTGACTCATTGTACCATTGCATTAAGACTGTAGTGTGGTTACTTAGATTGCCATTGAAAATGTGGTTATCAATTGAAAATGCTCATCAGACCATTTTACCATGTAGGAGCTTTAGCTTAATGGTATTTGCCAGTAACCTTTAATTAAGTTTAATGTGCTCAGAAATTTTGCCTTACCCAATTTCTCAATTAATCAATCTACCCTTGGCCTGGAATATGCATCAAATTTTAACACCTCATTAAGTTTCCTAAATTCGTTACAAAACATCCATGTACCATTTGGCTTTGGGACCAACATTATTTGACTAGTCCACTTGTTGTTTGAGTCCTCAATGACACTCAATTTAAGCATTCTCTCTACCTCTACTTTTGTACCCAATAAGGTCTGATATTTACTTTCACCCGCTGGTGCTGTAATTAGGTCATGATAGATAAGAGATGTTTGTTGTCTATCACCTCACTTACCTCCTTGCACTGTGTTTTAGTTAAAGTTAGGGAAACGTGCATTTTAGCCTCCTGCATGTGGTCTACCCTGGCTAATTTCCCCTCAACTGCTGCCACTGCCTCTGTCTCTGACTATGGGTGTTCAACTCTTTTCCTCATTTCCATGACATGCTCTATCACGATTTTACTATCACTGTCTCAACTAAGGAATCATGGCGTCCCAATTTTTCCCATCTTTATTAATAAATTTTGCAACATATGCGTCAGTGTTCGATTAAACCTTTCAACTAGGCCGTCTGTTTGTGGATGATAAACTGAGGTCTGTACAGGTTTAATTTTCAACACAGGTCCTGCATTAACAGATACACAAGGCGTGCCCTAATCTGTTAATACTAAACTATATTCATGACCCCTAGCTGAACAAGACCTTATTTTTCTCCTTTGATAATTGAAGTAAGTTATTGCTTTTCATATGCAAATACCTGTGAACATCTATATCTGTAAATATGTTTAATATTGTAATTGTTATTGTTTTTTTATGTGCGTTTGGAAGACTTTTGATATAATCGATATCAATATCGGAATATGTGCACGACATTGATACAGGATTTTCATATTGTTGCCCCTGCCCTAGAATTAAAGTAGCCATTTAAAGTATTTAAATACTCTTCCCTCCCCATGTAGTAAATCTGTGAATTTCACAAGAGATTTTCTGAGGTTGTTTTAATTATGTAATTAATGGGTAAATAAGACTTGAAGCATGTGTGTTGCACAGACTGTAACAGAATGTAACAGATTGTATTGTGTTAGCAGGGAATAAACCAGCTGTGTGAAACTACATTTGGGCATCCTGTGTACTGAAGTCCTTGACAAAGTTTAGGTCTGCTACTTAAACTTGTGAGTTTTAAATTCAGAACACAAAGTGTTTGATGGGATGTATGTGCCATATTATTATCATGTAAGAGATTGTATTATGAGCTTTATCCCTGACTGTTTTCAGTTCCCATTGCTTTCAGTGACTTAAGCAGATTATAAAACAAGGTCCAGGCTTTACATTTCTCTCTCAGAAGCTGACTGATCAAGGATAAAGGGAACTTATAATTGAATTATGGTGCTGAGTTGAAAGGAAGAAAAAGCACAGAGAATTTTAAACTAAAACTACAATTAGATTTAGGAGACATGTGCCTCCCAGCTTTCTGATATAAATGGAGCAGAAAATGTATACTTCTGTTAGCTTATTTATTTTCTTTTTTCTACTTCAATCTATAATTATATATTTTTTTGGCATTCCTTCTCTGTTTTTACTAAAGGTCCAAGAAATTGTACAATTGTGAATTCTGTTACAGAAAATAAATGTATTGTAACCTTATTAAACTGGAGCTTTTTTTGTACAATTATGTAAAATTATCAGAAACTAAATCTTACATAATACTGTTTTACCATCACTATGTAGGGTCTCATATGAAAAAAAGGTAACACTTTACATGAAATGTCTCAAATTAGTGTATTTGCAAATTAGTTACTTAGTAAATATATCTGTACTTGCATATAATTACAATATATAGCATATATAGTTAGTGTACTTAATGTGTAAATATTTTTTGCATGATATATGTTAGTACACAACTGTATAAGAAAAGGGTTAGGGTTATGGTTAGAGCTAGGTTAGGGTAAGGATTTACACATTAAGTACATTGTAACTATGCATAATGTCATTGTAATTATGTTTAAGTACACATGTATTTATGAAGTAGCTGCTACCAAATACACAGTCATTACAGACACATAATGTAAAGTGTTACCAAAGATGCACATATTATGGTAAATGTTTATTCAATGTTTATATCATAATGAATATAACATTGCCTAGAGCTCTTGTATATGTTTCAGTCCTGCATTTCCAATAGAGGTTACACAATGAAGACAGAGATCTTGAAAACATGTGAGTCACAGGAAAAGCATTGTTGGTTACAAACAAACCAAAGCTTAGAGAATCTCGGTGATGAAACTTGATAAGGGCATTCTTTAGCCTACATTCTTAAGGATTTCTGTGTTCTGTTCCAATTTCTTTCAAGGGTTTAACAATATTCTGCTATTTACATCCTTTACTGGCATTGTATCCCCTAATGTGTCATTACATAGAAACAGAGCTCGCCTTCCTGCAGGTCAGTCACCCTGTGTATTCTCCCCATTAATAAGAACTATCCTTTACCCCCAACATCTCTTGTATATTATTAAAAAGCATGGTTTACAAGGGTCTGAAACCTATTGAGTAGAATCTGACGACACAAATCATATAGGCACTCAGGCTTCACAAATTGAATCACAATGACCGTGCAAGCAAATAAGCATCAATGTGTTAATACACATGCCATTGCCACTTTATCTGGACCTGCATTTAATATCGGGTTGGGTCTTGTTCTTTCTTATCTCACTCAATTGGTGCAGAGAGGTAGGCTGAGGATCTTCAAGATGAACGTGGAGTTCAAGTTCATCCCAAAAGATTGGATTGAGATTAGAATTCGCTGTTAGTAGAAACTGGTAAATATTTGCTTGTGAGAACCAAAGAAAGAGGGGCTTGTTCATGTTAAGCTGAAGGAACATGAAGCCAGTTTGTGGTTTAAAACTTTCAGAAGACTACAGACCACTGCACAGCACATCGGAGGAGACAGTAAAGTTGCCTCATTGTTTTTTTCTCCCTAGTTAATTGTTCTTATCACTGATAATCCAATTACTGTTAAACTTTTCAGAACCATACATTGTTCAAACCCTAGTGCCATATATTTTGTTTTAACCCTAACTTGTTACATCTTATATTGTATTTTATTACTGTTTGCACTTGCTGTAAACTATACTGTATTTATTTTTTTTTTTTTGCACTGTAACCTTGTATTGTCCTGTAACACCTGTCTCCTTGGATAATGGTATCTGCCAAATGAACAAATAATAATAATAATAATAATAATAATAATAATAATAATAATAATAATAATAATAATAAATAATAATAATAATAAATATTGCTAAATAAAGTCCAGTGCAGCTAACACAGCTTGGTGATACCTGTTTAGTGATACCATTAAAAAGTGAGAATTAACATATTTAGACACAAAACTTTACATGATGCTCAATAAATTAATCTTGAGGTGTTCTAATTCATTTGCACATGACTGTATAAGGAGATGCATTGTGTCTAAGAGGAAACAACATCTCCAGAAGCACCTTGCTTTAAGTTTTCCATCAAGTAAGGTGAAATATTGATAGAAGCTCCCCTGCGATGTAACCATACACCTGTTCTATTAGGCTGTATCATCACAGCTAAAAATAAAAAGGCTCATTTCAGTGTAATTGGATCCCATTCAAATGTCCCTTTATTTTGTCCGGAATTGATTAAGTTCCGGATGGCTTGTTAAAAGCTCTCAAAAAAAAAAAACCCTGAGTGAAGGGGAAGGCTAACCCTTTTCTGATACAATCATATTCTTACATATATTGTACAAAAAGATTTACACGTTAAATACATTGTAACTACGCATAATCACAGTGGAATATTTACCAAGCAACTACTATGTAAATGCACTGTAATTACAGACTTCATCTAAAGTGTTACCAGATCTTGCGGAAAATGACTTGAATATGAAAAAGTTACTCAGCTCTGGAACTCTGTTGTATAAAAACGTGCAGCGACTGGCTAAATGTTTAGCAGCAGTAAACTAACCCTCCCACATAAATTCTATGCTAGAGAGAAAAGATTGCTGTGAGAGTGGTATTAGCTATAAGCACCATAATTTGGTAAATCACTAGTTTTGCAATGACACAAATTACAGCTGAAATCATGCACATGTGTATAGAGTTAGAAACTATGTGGGAGGAACACCTGCTTTGGGCTAACATTATACAAAGACTAGAAGATGTCTAGCGACCAAGAAGGATTAAGAAATTAATACCATATAATGTCAGCTCTCTTTAGACTGGCGAGGAGGGAAAATGCACAATTAATGATGTATACTCTCTTTTTTTTGGGGGGGGGGGGGATAATGATAATCTATATTCCTCTCATGAACAACAGAAGCAGCAAAAAAAAGAAAAAGGAGATTGACTTGATATTGGCGTGAGGCAGCTCGGCATCCCAGGGTGTCTGTCACTGCTGCTAATGACCCCTCCACATCTGAGCACTGAAAGCCATTCCAGAGTGACTGATCCAACAGTCCCCTAAATTGTCTCTTCAACCTGCAGAAATATTCATGTATTCAAATGCCATTTCTAATGGAGCACAGTGACTCTTCCATTTTTATTCATCTGCCTGACCCCACAGTGAACAAAGTGCTAATAGAATACGATACAATATCTCTCTGTCTAGATTAAGGCTGTGTGTAGTTCCCGAAAGAGGACCAGAGTTTTCAATCTCTCTTTCTCTCTCTCTGGAGAATATATTTGAAATGAAAAATGTTAATTGCAAAAAGTAGTCTACCACCTACCCTTATCCTATAGTAAAGCATTGTGAAGACCACTGAAGAATGGTAAAGCAAGCAATGCAGAGTAAACTACGCTAAATGCCTTGTATAACCATGGAAAAAAAACATTGTGAAATTACCTTATTTAGGCTGTGCTATTTCCTCTGGTATGCCTTGGGTTAACTTTTGTAGTTGCCCTGGTCTCGAACCAATTTTTTGAATATCACAGTATTCTTAAATTCTTCTTTTAGTATTCCTACCACTGAGTATTTTATAGTTATGGATGACCAATTCAATATGTCAAATTCCAAGTAAATAAAGGTTGTTTTTTTATATTGTGTTTTATATTGAAACACAATATAAAATATGTATGTTTTTGCTTTGCTTTATACCCTGTATCTGCAGAATCACAGAGCTTCAGCTGAAAGGTTATTTTTTTTAGTCCTGGTTCACTTCTTGTGCTATGGTTTAAACTACTTAAAAAGACATGCGAGAAACTGCATGGACACCAAGATTTGTAAGCGAAGAACCATCAAAACAAATAAAGTTAAAGCATTGCTTAGAAATCCTTGAAAGTTCTCTTGCAGACATCATATTGAATCTAGCAAAAAATAACTATCGGCTTAATATCAGAAACATGAAGCACTCATTTACTCTCTGCAATGAAACAAGCTGTGAAGGTTTTCTAT
Source organism: Polyodon spathula (assembly GCF_017654505.1). Classification (NCBI taxonomy): domain Eukaryota; kingdom Metazoa; phylum Chordata; class Actinopteri; order Acipenseriformes; family Polyodontidae; genus Polyodon; species Polyodon spathula. The sequence goes on along the minus strand of NC_054573.1, from coordinate 1,085,408 downwards.
ATTGATTGCAAACAGCCCTGGGATCTTTTCTTTATATACACCCAACATAACAGTCATTTCTATCTGTTGGATTGTTTTTGTGTGTCTATGGATCCATCATATTCCCTTGCTGTGTCTGTCAGGCACAGGTAATCAAAGCCATCCTTTGACTAAGTACAATCGACTGACAACACAGTATCTGGGTATAGGCTAGATAATAACAAAGTAACACAATTTAACTCAAGGTTAGCAAACTATTCAATTCTGCTCAAGTGGACTCAAGTGGACTGATCAGCTCAAGTGGACTGAGGGGTGGTTGCTCAATCTATTAGTTAATGGAATTCCGTCAATAAATAATCCTATTTTGCATATTGTCGGGATCTCCCCCCCAATCACATTTTGTAAAAAACCACCTACCCAGTATTTGGTCTAATTGATTTGAAATAATCTTTTATGTTCTGTTTTAAATTAGTATAAATATTACAAATGCAAATGACACAAACAAGAAAATAAATAAATAAACATTAAACAAAGTGGGCTTACATTTTCAAATATATCTAAAAGTTATACATACATGATCGAACCCCAGACCAATAATACAGAGATACAATATAAGTCTCCTCACTTCCATCAGTAAGGTTCAAACAATACATGTTCGGGTGGAAACCAGCAGCAGTTTATTCTGACTGTACAACTACATTTGCTAAACCGTGTAATCAAAGCTACACTGCCCTGTGACACATTAAGGAACTCCCTATGCAGCTGAGTGCGCAATTTCTTCGAGAAGCGTCCACAGCATGGGAGAACGCCTCAGCAGTACAAAACACAGCCACCTTTTTGTGAAGTACAAATGGCAGCCAGTTCACTAACATCTCCTTCTAGCTGTCACTGGAGGAGTAAGAACAATGTACCAAGTTACTCGTGTGTAGTCTTGCCAGTAAAGATCTCTTCTAAAAGTTTACCTCTGTGAATATAGTAAAATCACAGCAAAAGTACAGTAACGCATTGTAAAAAAAAAATATATTTTTTATGGATAACATACTCTACAAGCTGTTAAACAAGTATTCTAAATAAATTTATCAACTGCTATGGATTTAGGGTAAACAGATTTTAAGGTATTTTTTTTACTGTGGAATAACTAATTTTATTATACACTGGACCATTTAACATGATCAAGTCTGTTGATAAAGGCCAAAAAATGGTTGACTTTATATCACTGGAATATCATGGAAATGGAAGGTTCACCCCTTTGCCTGGTGTCCTGGCCCCTCTTCGTTTGTCTCTTACTGCCAGGTCCGTCTCTGGCTAAAAACAAAACAAAACAAAAAAAAAAAATGGAATTGATTTATCAGGATGCACTGTTAATCATCTCCTGATCCCCTTTCACTGTGGACGATAGTGTCACACTGTCTGCATCCCCCTGGTGTGGGGCATGTCCTCCTGGTATACCCCAAGCCCATTCATTTCTCAGAAATGCTATGCTGCGCTGCTCTGATGGCGATGGTTACTTACCCGCCCATTGCATGCTGGTATTTTATCTCTGCGATAAAACCTTGTTCAACTAGTTAAAAGCTCATGTTATGCACATCCATGCTTCTGTACAAATACTATTAAAATTAAATGGCATTATATTCTTAATGTGAGTGAAGACATTTTTAACAGTTAAAAGGAAACAAGCAGAGTTTTGAAAGCAGGGCAATGCACTTTAAAACCAGTCCATAGCTGACACTGTTGCTGCCCCCTTGTGGCAGGGTGGAGGCCCTGCACATGAAAATGTGTGTTTTGTGATTGGCAGCCATCTTGGCTCAAGGGTTAGGGAACTGCCTTGAGCCAAGATGGACACCCCTTTGCACAGCCACATGTTAATTACATTAGAAAATTGTGGAACGAGGCCAGATGGTGATTGATTTATTGATGGTCAATTAACCCCATGGCTACATGCTATTTAAATGACAAATACACGTGTGTTTAGAGTGAGAGTGAAGGCATTGCCAAGAGTAAGAGAGAGTGAGAATTGAGGGTTTGTGTACCCGGTTTGTGCACCCAGCTAGCCAAAGCTTAGGGCTGTTCATGAAGGCTAGTTATTTGGAAGTGCTGAATTGTAGTTTTCCTTCTGGGTTGCTATTCTTGATGTTGACCAACCTTGACCTTGAGTCTGCTAACCCTGTAAAACCGCAGGTAGTGCTTTGTCAGGTATGAATTGATCTTTGCTTGGCTGTGTCTTTTGAACACATGCTTTATAATATAATTACTGTTCTTGAATCCAAGAACGCATACAGCGTGCTCGAGTAATGCAAGTATTGTACTAAATGAACTTTGAGGTGCAATTAATGTCTTTTGAGATGAATGATATCGTTAACTCAAATATAAGTGCTCTTGCTAATTGTGCGATGTGATTAGCGGTCTTTGGTAAAATTATGCCTTTCTGAATGAATAACTTTAATTATAACCTATCCTAATGAAGTAGATCATATCACTCATACGTTATCAATGTGGTCATATTTATATTTGTGTGTGTGTGTGTGTGTGTGTGTGTTAACTAAGTTTATACCATACAAAGTATTACAATCAAGAAATCAACCTTTGTGTCTAAGCATATGTAAGTGCACCAAGGAGGGCAATATTTAATGATTTAAATTATGCTTGCATCTATCATCGGTCAAAAAGATCTTGATGACAAATACAGCACTATCCTCGGAAAAATTCTATATCAACCATTTTCGCACTTTCCCTTTTTGCTTTGCCATTGCTGATCACATATTAGTAAATACATGTGTTCTTACACATCATTACAATGTTGTTATGCATAGTTACGATGCACTTAATGTGTACATCTTTTTGCATGATATATGTAAGCACACAATTGTATCAGAAAAGGGTTAGGGTTAAGGTTATGTCGTGCAAAAAGATTTACACATTAAAAGGGGTTGATATAAGGATAGGTGCAGTGCAAACATTTGCAGCTGCAAAATCCAAATTAGCAGCCAGGTAATTATTTTTGAGGTGAGGTGAGTTAGGAGTATAGAGAGCAGTAGGTGCTGTATGAGATTTGTGGAGAACAAAAATCAAACAAAAAAATATACATCATAAAAAGGGCAGCAAAGTCCTCCTCGTGCACAAAAAAAGAAAAATTGAGAGTCATTACTAATTAACACAAGTATTATCTGTTACCCCCCTTTAACTAAAAGAAAATGCTGTTATATACTCCAGTGCATAAACTCTATTTAAATAACTTCATATAGCTTACAGACAGCACCGTCAGGATCTAAGACGTTAATATCTGCAGTCAGCTGTCAACATACACAGAAAAGGTGTGTATGCACAGCACAGTTATTGCAATAACAGCAAGTACATTAATTATGAGAATTGATTCTGCATAGGAGTCTTGAGTGCACATTTATCCCAGTCTGGCTGCCTGCTCCTAATTTCTTTCAAAGTGTGTAAATGATAATAAAATTGTTAGGGTCCTGAGTCGAGTAGATTCTAGCTGATTGTGGTAGGGGTGGACTATGCTGGAAATTCACCTGCTGCACCCTGGCACTCTACTGGTTAACTCAGATGAGCACAGTGAAATCAATTGCTGTATTGATCAGATACTGTTTAGAGGAAAATGAAAGAAAAAAGAAACCTGTATGCAGTACAGTATCTGGAAGTCATTTAAGCAAATCAATACCATGTGTACTATAACTGCCAGTGTTGTGCTTTTAAAGCAGGCAAAGCTAAGTGCTTGCAACAGTTTTTGGTATTGCAATGTGTTCTTGTTACTTTGAGTGCAGCGTTTCTCTAACGTGTTCTAGTTGGAAGAGAGGGTCTCAAAACCCCTTATTAAAAACGGCATTCACAAATAAATGATATCTAGATTCAGATTATGAGATAAGGTCAGGTGTTAGGTATATGAACTGATAGAAAACAGATTACTGTCAGAGTGTATATGTATATGTATATATATATATATACACACACACACACACACACACACACAATAATTAAACATCACATCTGTAGTATTCTTAATCTGCTAATATTTAATTGCAAAGCCTACTTTGTATTAAAAGACCTGCTTATTGCTCTGTAGTCATGAAGTATATTAGGTCTGCTTGTAAAATTCTCATTTCATGAGCCCCTCAATTCAGAATCGCTGGTAACCACTGTTAAATCAACTAACCAGACTATATACAGTCCGCCACCATTAATCAAGTTACTTGTCATTGTACTCTACAGTAGACATGAGCAGAATTATTTTCAGATATTCATTTCTTAATCATCATTACCTGGAACTAATCCCAGATGGCTCCAATGTAGTTAATTAGCCCTGAAACAGGAGTAGACAACCATTCCTACTTCTACGAGATCAGCCCACATGTGTGTCTGGGCTATTTTCTAGATAATTCGAAGTAAAAGATGATCTTTTAACATCTGCAGGACTAAACAGAAACTTTAAAAAGAAATGTCCAAATGTCTTCCATGTAGAAGGTATCTGATGTCTTTCTTTTTTATGTATCAATTCATCTACCCCTGCTTTTCTTTCTAATTTAGAATGTCCAATCATGTTGCTTCAACACAGCGATTCCCCCAGTAGCTCAGGAGAACTGATGGTCAGTGTGCATCCATTGATTTCACAACAAGCCAATTTATAGCAAGGAGCTCTACAGAGCTCTACACGGTCCCTGTGGAATCCCATAGCAAAGATTGTTAACATCTCACAGCCAGGATGCCGAACCTGCACTCCCCTGACCGCCATGCCTCTACTGAGGGGGCCACTGTAACGACTTTTAATCTGAGTAAACAAAATCACAATGTCATCAAGAAGAAAATCAATAGGCTTGTTTTTGCATGCTGGATTAGCAGTTCATTAGTTCACTGATGGGTTTTTACAGTCGGGATCTCAGTCTTTCACTTCCCTAATCTAATTCCCAGTGACTTTAAAGAAATTTAGTGTTCATTTTGCAATCTAAAAATCACTGGGGATATGCAGTGAGATTCTTAAGAATAAACAAGATTAGCACTCAAGCATTAATTATCTTTCCCTTGCAGCTGACGCACTTTGTGAGCAAAATGTAAGGAGGGAAGGTAGGGAGAGGTGGTAAAGGGGCAAATATTTACACGTCAAGACTAATCAACAGAAATTATATATAGGCTTAATTTTTTTTTATATATATATATATATATATATATATATATATATATATATATATATATATATATATATATATATATATATTATATATATCTTGAGGTTCCGAGTTAGTGTATATTTTATACAACGGCAACCACAATGACAACGAGCAGCCCATAACCTCATTACCAGATCTGCTGACGATGTTGTATAGCTAACTTTCTTTGTTCCTGAATATTTCAAGGCACCTCATTATTTCAAATGATCTTCAGATAGGATTTATATTAATAACTTGGGTTACAACTCCTCACAAGGCTTACAACGTTTGTGAGAAGGTCAAAATCTGCAGAGCTCTCATTCCAACCATCAGAGATTCTGATCGACTCAGTTCAAGTTCTGGCTCTGTGCCCGATAGCAACGTGCTAATGGATGTTTTTTTTTTTTTTTTCTCCTTCTTTCAAACCTATTAATTTCTCACTGGGACTGAAGCCTGTCTTATTTATACTCTAATTGAAGTTTACCGTGATTCATCATGGGAAAGCATTGTAAAGCTCAATACAAGTTCAAGATTTGTATTACAATGCAGTCGAAACTGTATAACCATTAGTGTTCCCAAGAGATGTATTCCTAAGAAATAAGTTAGATTTATTTTTCCATTCTAATTTGCATCGTTGGCAGGTCAAATATGTAAATAATTCTTAAAGGTTGTGATAATAAGCCTACCGGGGAGTATGAAGAATGGGGGTCAGACGAACAGTAAAATAAATGATGGATTAAAGATTACAAAGTGAAAATGATCAAAGCCACACTTGCAGGATTTTATTTTTATACAGACATAGTATTACAAAAAGACAAACTTTCAGTTTTTGTTACTGATGAGGGAACCTTCATTGCAGACTCAGTGAAAATATATATTTTTTTCCAGTGGTAAGAAACGAGAAGGGAAAAAGAAGGACAGGGTCTAAACATTGTCTCTGATAATATCAATTCAGTTGTTTACCCAAAGTTGGCCAAAATCTCATGTTCTTTCCATGTTAGAAAAGCAGTTTGTGATTGATAAAGGTTAATTCAGCTTAGCTCAGGAGTATTCACATGCAGAGCAGTGCCATAGCCAAAAAAAAAAAAAAAAAAAAAAAAAAATGAAAAAGGACACTTACACTTATTTGGTTGAATATGGAGTGTATTGTACAAATGAGCTCTCTTGTTTTGTTTTTAACTTTGCCATGATGTGAAGTGCTCTCTATATAAAAAATACTTTTTTTGTATTTGTATAGTTACAAATGTGGTTAAGAAAATACTTTATAACCTATTAATATGATGTCAACTGAATCATTTTCCCAATTGAACTGAAAAACTGTTGATTTGGGACAGAGAAGAAAACTGTGCAGTCAATTACTTTGAAAACCAACGTTTTAATACTATATCGCTTTTTTTTTTTTTACAAAATTGAAATTGAAAATTTAGCATTTCGAGTGCATTTGTGTGATGAGTAGCCAGCAAGATAGAAAATCTTTTTTCCTGTGTTTTTCTGTGCCTTCTTAAAATTTCATAAAAAGCTCATAAGCCCCTCCTGCAGTAGTTAGAGAACTGTCTGCTGTAAAACCACAAACACAGAATATCGCAAGCTTCACAACCACAGTCCACAATTAAACGGTTAATATTGTGTCGGCTGTCACAAGGAGAAGAAAAAGAAGAAACTTGCTTTTGAATCCAGTTGCTACAGCAGCATATCATTCCACTCCCTCTCTCCCTGCTGAATTCAACTCCGCTTGTTTGCGACTCAACGCCCAGGCAAATTTATCTGAGATTGACATATTATACTAGTCAGTGATCTAATGAGAGAGCAATTATTCAATAATCTTGAAGAGCAACCATTCAACCATTCCTTCCCCGAATTTCAGCCTAAGCTTCTAAATTCTAAAGTTTTTTTTTTTTTTCTGTAGCTGCTATAGCTAAAAATAACAAATTTAGCAAATGTTTTTTCTAACCGAAGACAGAAATGAAGGGAGATAAAAATAGAAAAGTTGAAAAAACAAAAAAACATCCTTCTGATTTATGACTGTGTAGTTGTTTTCTCTTATGAGTTTCCTTTGCTTCATAAAATGCTGTTGTTCAAGCTGCCACGCTGTTTTAACAATCCCCAGAGATTTCCTGCAATATACAGCGCTAGAATATAGACGGGAATTGGATTGGAAATTACAAAGTCGTCGTGACACAGTCAAATGGGTCTAAAGGGAACAGGGGTGGCAATGATTGGGGTCTGACGGGTATTTAAATAGTCTCCCAGCAACTTCTAATTCCTTATGACATGTTGTCTATGGAAATCGATAAATACTAAAACAAACTTCAATGACTTAGAAAATGTTTTTTTTTTTTTTTCTTCAGAGTGGAAAAGGGTCTTAATTCTTATATCACTGGATGATGTGGAACTCTCAATTGATAAAATGTGAAGGATCTCATAATGGTCAATTGGGGTCAATTCCTGTTTTTCAAGTCCAATTCCTTTTTAAAATCGATCCTGAATTCCAAATGTCCGGAATTGTCCATCAATCTTATGACTGTTCCTTGTGAGCTATCAGTATGAAATGATATCCGGGGATTGGTGGAGCAGATGCACTTGTTGACCAAAGGGTCATGGGTGACGCTATAAAAAGGTGACATAGTGATGTGATCTGTTCCTTTGTGAGTGGTTATATTAAAGGATAACCTGTATTGTGAAACATGAGTGTTTTATTTGTTTTTGTGTGTCGTAAATAATACTGTTTGTAATTATTTAGGTGACTAACACAATCTGGAGCTATCGCCAAAGGCCAGCATTAAACACTAAAGAACTGTATTCAGCATGAGCACTAGAGCACGCACTGTGGACTAGTGTTTGTGTTTGTGTATGCGTTACGTGTGAGTGAACTAAAAACAGGACTGTTATTTCGGGGCCAACCCGCGGATTACAAATAAGCAATAGAAACCACTGTATTGCTTCATTAACATTGTTATTATTTACTGTTGTTTTGCCATCAGGCCATTGGATTTAAAAAACCATTAAACAACATTGCAGCTGGATTATAACTGTCTGTCTGTTTATTGACTTTGCCACAGCAACATGTTGATTTACAGCCAGATACCCACCTCCATAAATCCCTACAATTGGAGAATTCCTATAATATATGCTAAATAATGTTATTACAACACAATTAGATAGCAGTTTTTTATATACAGTTCTTGCTTTGAAAGTGAAGTTTTCCCACAGTGTAGCACCTGCAGTTGTGATTCTCCTCTGTCCTTTCACCTGAAGAGATGCTAGGCAAGCCATTCATTAGCTAGCTCTTCCCAGCTGCACATGGCTGATATATCACTGGCTGTGCACTGTGGCCCAGTTTCTGTTCAGGTTTTGCTTGCATTCTATCTTCGCGGACTAGACAAGCACAATTCCCAGAGGGAAGACCTAACACTTGTGCTTTTTGCAAACTCTGCAAAGTTAATGAGAGGAATGACACTGTACACAAGGGCACATATCAACATGGCTGGATAAAGCTGTGTTAATCATAGGCCTTGACCTTTGCTATTTTACTAATTTTTTTTAGCAACCTCATTATTATTTTAAATTCTAATTTAATTATTTTCCTTCTATTTTCTCCACAGTTTGGAATTTCTGGTAAGACTTTACATTAAGCATCTCTTACTTTACATACAGTAGTAGTTACTTAGTAAATGCATGCTATCACTGCATCTTTAAAAGCGCTTTGTGATGGTTGTCCACTATGAAAGGCGCTATATAAAACTGATTGAGTGATTCATTGTGTTATTACTAGGGCTGTCAATCGCAGTTAACTTCTGCGATTAACGCGTATATTGTTTGGGAGAATCATTTTTTTGAATGCATGTCAATCACACTCCTCTGTCTTGTCCCTCTTAGCGTGTCATAATTAATTTCCTACAGCACCATTGTAACGCACTTGAGTGAATGCCAGGATTCTAGTTATCCTTTGAATATAAAATTAGTCATGGAACCACACTGTGTACCAACGCACTCTAACTGAAGGACTTGTGAATGGGAAGTTTATTTAAAAAAAAAAAAACTTTTGTGACTGTTCATTGGATAGAAAGAGGGTTACGTGTATCTACTGTCAAAGTGAGTTCCAGTATCACAGAAGTGAATCTAGCCTGTCGTACCACCTGTGTGCTGCTAAACATGCCTTTTTATGTTCCTTCACTGCAGTAATTCCTCACAACGGCTTAAGAGAACTGAAGGTCAGTAGGCGTTCTCCAAACCCATGACCAAGCCAACTACCCTGTACACTGAGGATCTCAAGAGTGGATATCGAGGCGTTGCTGCCTACTGGAGGAGCAGCCCTGCAATTGTCCACTTGAGCTTATCGGCCATGTGTCCAGTAGTAGTAAACTGCCCTAAGGGAACACGAAGCCACTTTGTGACTTGGGAGTTGGTTTCAGGCTACTGCATTGCACACCATGAGACACTTGGAGTTTGAACCAGGTGAAAAAGTGGCTTTGTGTTCCTTCAGCTTAATAAACAGCAGAGCAATTATTTTGTTCACATTTTTATATTTTAAATGTGAAAATGTTTTGCTTGCTGTAGCCCAATGGATAGGAACTCTTGTTTTGTGTAGGGTTTTTCTTATTATGAGAGAAATCGTGTTGCACATTTTGAGCAATCAGAACCTTACCCAAAGCAATAACACTCTGTATTAACTTATATAATAATGTTTTGTTTTTATCAGCGTATTATCCCGTGATCTGTGTTTTAACAGAATTTATTACTGCACTCAGTAAATCATGCTTCCTATTTCAATTTCAATTCCATTGTGTTATTGGTATATGAACACACCAGAGCATTGCTAGCCTCTATATGGTTAGGCGATAAAGGCAGAACAGGTATTGTACATGAAAACACACTTGTATCGTGACACGCAATAGTTTTTATCTTTCTTTTTCAGGTTTCTTACACACACACACACAAACACAGCACTGGCAGATGTTGGGAATGAGGGTGTTACTAGACAAGTCTTTTATTGGTTCATTATCTTTGCCAGATTGCTCCATTTAGTTGTTTACATGCTGGCGCAAGAAAATCATCTCACAAAATATTTATGAGGTCAAGTTCAGTTTGATAACAAGCACATCATTACCTAACATTTAGCTGTTGAAAGACCCACATGGGCCAGCAGGCAATTATATAATGAACTCACACTGTTGCTGTCCTTGGAGGAGCAACTGACAAGTAACAGGCATTCAAACCATTAGAACCAGGGAGAAATGGCAATGAAAAAAAAAACAAAGCTTATTAAAACAGACAAGCACAGGTATTGGGATCGCACTGCAATATATTAAACCCATCAGTAAATGTAATCAAATTGACCTAACAAAAATATAACCTTAAGGACTTTATAAAATATTTGCTTGTTACTGGAGTTTGCAACTTGCACAGTAAGCAGTGCTAATGAGAGCAGTACCAAACTATTGCAGCTGCCCTTTTGCCTTGTTATAAATGTTAAATATATATATTTTTTTTAATTCAAGTACATCTAAACCTGAGTACAGATGTCATCTGGTGCATGGACCACATGTAGGAATCTACTTAAATCACTGTAAATTTCCGTATTTTTCACGGGTAGGTTGATGAATAAAATTAGGATTTCATGGACCTGTTTAAACATTCAAACAAACACAGTATTTCAGAGCACTATAATGCCTAAGAATAATGGTACTTGCTTCCTTACTAAAACAGAGTGCTGCCATTTGTTAAAGGCACGCATGGTTTGCCCATACACTGAGACTGCACGTTCTGCATCCACTGAATTGATTGGAAGTTAAGGCAGAACTTTGCCAAGTTATACAGACATGGACATTGATTTGAAATAGCCCCAAAACTTGTTTACCCAGGGCATCTGGCATACTTTAATAAAGGCAATATATGCAGCACGTCTGTTGTCATTTTATTTGTCCCATCCAAAATGAGTCAAAACAAAGAAAAGATGTTTGTTTTTTTTTCCCTCTCTATACTTGTTCGGTATGCATTGGCCCCGAATAGAGGTGAATTTTGTGGTGACCCCTCAATGTCACGATTTCCACGAAATCGCGATTTAGGTAGACCCCCCCTAACCGTATGAAGTAATGCTAAAGTAAAAAAAATAAATACAGCACACTTCTTTATGTTTAATACAAGCTCTTGAAATCTCCTTTGTTGTGGTGCATAATACGTCGTGTGTGGGGTGTTAGGGAACACAAAGCTACTTTTTTTTTTCAGGAACAGGGGTTTGAAACCTGGTTCCAGTAGAGCAGGAGGACTAGTCTAAGGCAACTTTGCCGTATTAAACCCCAGGTGTGCATGCAGTGGCCTAAAACCAAACTTTCTTGTAATAAAAATCATCTTGCATAGTTTAAGTAGATAGAACTGATTAACTGCACTAGATGACATATTTTATAATAATACCAGACACCCTGCACACAACTTATAGTAAAAAACCTTCTGATAGCAAGATTTGGGAAGTAGCAAAAACGAAGTTGATTCTACCTTTTCAATTGTTTTTTTTTTGTTTTGTTTTCTTTCTATGAACTTTCAAACCATTTAAATGGAGCTCACATCATTACTGAAATCCATGTTTTTTTATGCAGGCAGTTCTCTTTCACTTCTGTATTTTGAACCCGCCTCCATTTAACTCGATTTGCTACAAGATTGTAGATTGCAACTTCCCAATTACATCAAAATGTGACCCTGCATAACCATACAGTAGAATAGACCATGCTAGAGCAGGACATTTGGTTTCAGGGTTCTGCACGGCACACCAAGGGAGACTTGGGTTTTGATATAGCAAAGTCGCCCAAAACTAGGTCTCCTGGAACCAGGTTTCAAGCTGCTGTGCTTAAGTGGCTTTGTATTCTGTCAGCTTTACACTGTTGCTACCATTATTCTTAAAAGTATATTAATGTGGAAATTCATGTCGTCTTGGATTCATGACAGTAAAATGACTGGGAAGGTTACAGACTATATTATGCATTTTGGTTCAGCAGTCCATTTAAAATAAGAGTCATTCTTAACTGTGCACAGTTGGAGGCATTACTGCATTGTACTTCAGTTCCTTCTTAAGCAGATACTATAACAGTGCCTTCTCCATATCAAATGGAATATCTTAAGTACTTAGCTAAAGGAATCGTGAATTGCTCTGCGGTGAAATTTCTAGAGGAGGAAAGCAGGTCTAATTGAGGTGCTCTTATAGTTTTAATACCCTTTGACTTTGTAAAGGCTTAAGCCAAAGGCTTTATCACATTATGTGGTCAATAGAGATGGTACATCTGAGATGTAGGATGAATGTTGAAGCTCTGGTCGGAGTCAGGAGTTTGCATTTGTGGCCTGTATATTCAAGTCTTGGCTTGGGGCTGTGCTGATTTTAATAGCTTTTGACCTACCAACTTAATGGTTTGCAGCAGCCCCACCTTGTCTCTATATATAGATACTGCAACAACCAAGAGATCCATTATGGGCAGCTAGGGTAGCACTGATTCAAGCTGACGAGTGTGCAAGGTGAATACATTGATCTGGACAGATGTATGACCGTTCATTGACCGTTACTGCTTCCAATTCTTCAAGGGAAGTCGGAATGGTGGAAATCTGCAGGGAAATTTGTTCTCAGGGAAAAATCTCCCCTTTTGCAAGCTTGTGAAAAACATCAGTAATTATTGGTCTCTTGGATGCAGGAGCCTCTGAGCTGTCAGCCCTCAATCAATGTCAGATTTGATGTGTTATTATAACTGGATTTTATTTTATTATTATTTATTTAAAAGGTACATGTAGCTTAACTTTTGTCTGGAGAATCCTTTACCACAACATATCAAAACATTGGGAATACCACTTTATGTTGGCTATACCCCATTGACCGTCTATGTCAGACAATGGCACTATATTGATGATACAATAGGTTCACAAGGACACCTATTATAATGTCATGAGGACTCAGGAAGAACATAAAAGGAGCCAGTGTCAGAATATAGCTCTTACCCCCCCCCCCCCAAATCTTTGTTCACCTAGGAACCAATATTCGGGAATATTTGTTCCCCCTTATTTTTTGTATCAAAGTGATCATTCTTTGCATATGGGTCTTGATCCATGCACTTTCAACTAAAACAGGGCTTCTCAAATTCGATCCTGGGGACCCTCTGTGGCTGCTGGTTTTCATTCCAACTGAGCTCTCAGTCACTTAAATATACACTTAATCGAACTAATAATTTGCTGAAGGAGTTTGAGAAGCCCTGAATTAAAACCTCAATTTTAAGACCACTTTCCCTAGCCCTACCCAGTCCCCTCTGACAGGTCCAATCCCATCTAAAATAATATGGGAACAGCCTGCAAACATGACTCACGTTGACCAGCAGAATTAACAACAGCAACTAAGATTCTACAGCCAAAGACAAAGCAAGATGGATGAAAATGTAACACTGAAGCAGCAGAACGCTCTAAACATGATAAAACAAATAAATAAAATACCATTTGCCTTTAAAAAAAAAGTGCCTTTGCACCTGCTGCCAAATTAGAGTGTTGCAAGCATATTACCGGTTTTGTTAATAAAGGTTTGATCGAGTAATTAGAACTTCGGAGGTAGGTGAAAGCAGAGAGAATGATAACTGCTGACTGTTTTTTTCACGGTTCAGGAGATGTGTTGAATTTCACACTCAGCGACTGTAAAATTTTGCAGCTGATTAGCATAATAATGTTCATTTAACACAGAGGCCAAGCAAGCCGATTAGAAACGTGATCATGCTAAGGCTGTGAAGTAGCTGGCACTCAACCGACCTGCAAAAAAAAAAAAAAAAAAAAGAAAAGTCATACGTGATGGGTTTACCTAGTTTGTTGTCCTCACACTGCATTTGGAATTACTCCATGCCATTGTAACGATAGGCTAATCTCCAATAGCCAAGCTATATGTATTTACAGTGCTAAATAATGATTCTATTTGTTCCAATAAGCAAACTTGCAGTTCTGCGATTCTGTGATATGTTACTTGAGCGACTATAATAAATGGACAGGGATTGACAAAATATGATACACACCCGTCATATAAATTGTCAATCAGAAGCACAGCTATGGATTACCAGTGTGTATTGCTCGTTCATGTCGTTATGATATCGTTCTACTGTCGCAGCTGCCCTTGCGCAACTGAATTATTATACCTTAGTACATAGCTACACATTGCAAGCTTTTGCATTGTCGTTGAATTTCATTTGGTAAGGGGACCACCAACTTAAGCAAGGCCAGCAGAGCAGAATCAATACTGTTCTTTGTTTACCGTATATTTTCTTCTAGCGATACCTGACACTTCCCAGTCTGAACAGTAGGAGCCAAAATGTCTGAACGGCACCGTAGGGAATAAGAACACAAAAGGGGAGACGGAGGGAGAGAAAGACATCTGCAATGTAATTGACCAGAGATTTGCAATGTGTAATTGACCGGAAAGTTACTTCCCTGAAACGCAGCTAAGGCCAATAGATTGTCTGACTTGGAACACAGAAGAAATTCCAGACAAAGTCAGATGCAATGGAGTTTGTGGCAGTGAGACACTATTTTAGAGGCTCTTTTTAAACTACTTACAGTAGTACACTAGCCTTTCTTAATTAACACACACACACACACTTGTAACATAGCAGACTAGAGGTGCACAGTATGATCGAAGTTTGATGAAGACTGGTGCAAAGTTAAGGCAGTGATCAGATGGACAGACAGACACAATTGACACATAAGGGTCACAGTGTTTTGAATGTGGAGCCTAAAAAACAAACCAGCTTCTACTGTCACCGCTGCTGTCTTTATCTTGACTGCTTGTGTTTTCCACATTGACATAGGCTCTGATAGATGGCTGTCTGTTGTATGCACCTGAAAGCCGTGATTGGATGCACTCATGATAGACATTCAATAATGAGGACTAAACAGAGCTTTTAAAATCCCAATGCATGAGTGGAGATTCATGCTGAACAGTAGACTATCGCACATCGCACAGCACTTACTGCAGGAGCTCTGTAAAGCCTTACAAAACGCAAGAGTTCCACTTCATATAATTCAGAACCACTGATCTACAGCAAATGGTGGCAGTATTGACATCCAAATAGTCCTGCTAAATTGTATGGATAGTCCATTAACTCCCCCTAATTATTATAACCCCTTAGAGGTACACAAGGAATTGAATGCTTGTTGTTCAAACAGTTTCTTCTAAAACACATTTGAGAGCGACTCAATTATCACGAGGAGGAAACTGACAATGTGGACGGCCAGATCCAACCGGTCAGCACATTTTAAACCTTGCTATTTCATGCACCTCGTTGCAAAAATAAGAAAGTTTACATCATGTTTATTTGTGGGACACACATGTCCCTTGTACCTTAAAGCAGGGCTTTTCAAATTCGGTCCTGGGGAGCCCCTGTGGCTGCTTTGCAACCGAGCTCTCAATTATTTAATTAGACCGTTAGTTGAACTGATAAGTTGCTTAATTAGACTTTATTTGTTTCTTGCTCTGTAACTTTTTTTTCCAAAAGGTTATAAAACAGTGTCATCTGTAACTGATTTTACAACAGCTCTAGAGCCCACCTCCTTCCTGGCGTGTGCTTGCGAGTCATCAGCGATTCCTGTATCCAGCACAGTGTGTATGTGCCACTGAGCGCTCTCAAGGTCCCTAGAGAATTCCTCTTACACATTACAAAACAATGCGCACACAGGCAGCCATTGTCCCCACTAATTGTACAGTATCTTGTCTTAATAATCACACAGCTATATTTTAATTGCAATACTATGACTGCTTGATAAAAGCACATCACCCCCAAATGATTTGAAACCATTTTCAAAACAGTTTCCCTTGACAAAGGTATGCTAAACACACCAAAATCATTGGGATATATATATATAAAGCTTTTTACCTCACATGTATTTCTTATGAAATATTATAATTTGTTTATATACATGTATTTTTGTATTACATTTACGCCATCCTACTACTGTATACTACCTGAAGTGATGTAGCCAAACTGGTATGTCTAGTACCTGTACAGAAGTGTCAAATATTTCATTTGTATTTATTATTCACACAGAAATCACACAGCAGCATTGAACAGAAATGTGAGACACTTATTTAGTAATATAATTTAGTAGTCGCCAATTAGTTTTTTGTTATTTTCTCCCTAAATTACTTTTTTTTTTTAGCTTAGCTCATCATTACCACCCCCGTGCTGACTCGGGAGCGGTGAAGATACGCTGTCCTCCAAAGCGTGTGCTGTTAACTGTCCGTTTTTTTTTTTTTTTTTTTTGTTTTGATATACTGTAGACTCACCATGCATCCACCCAAAGCTACAGCATCCCAGGAGAACGCAGCTCTGGGCAGCTTACAGGCAAGCCTGCAGGCGCCCGGCCAGACCACAGGGGTCGCTGGTGCATTGTGAGCCGAAGACACCCTGCCCAACCTAACCCTCCCATAATATAGATCTTTCATTTAACATTATATTAAAGAAACGACAAAATGATATTGCAAAAGTCTACCTGAAGCATAATAGTAGTACAGTATTTCAGTTGTTCGATATGGAATATGAAAAATTAATGCAATTCAATATATTAACGGAACATTATTCAGCAGGTTTCATTTGACTTTATAAAGCAAAATTTGCTAAATCTATAGTGTTACAAAGCTTTTGACCATAGCTGTGTGTGTGTGTGTATGTGTGTGTCAAAACTACTTCTACAGAAGACTCCTTTCCTGGCACCTCACTTGAAATCAAAGGTATCTTCAGTCAATGGCAGGTCATTGAGAGTACAGACTGGATCTTTGATGGGCTTAGTCTCCTACCCACAGGACAAAGCTTCGGAGGGTGTATCTATCTTACATGGGTGATGGTTTGGAAAACCTGTCTGCCATTCAGAAGTAGCAAGGCAAGCAGCGGCCAGCTCTATCCACAGCAACAGCAATCCAGTGACTTATCAGTTGTAATTCCATCCTGACTACTAAACCTAATTTGGGGATGGATCAAAAAAACCCTTCTAGTCTTTATATGGGGACATATGGAAGACGTAAATACATGATGACCTCATATGAGCTGGCTGCTGTGATTTCACCACAGTTCTAATAGATTGCCTTACAAATTATTTATGTGTATGCACAAAATGTGTTTCAATGTTTAAATTTTAAATAAAAATCATAAATAAGCATCAATAAAAAAATAAATAAAACGCGACCTACACTATTGCTTGAACTGTACTTACAAACTCATTTTCTTGTCAGCCTTTTTCAATAGCCTAGTGGCTGAGATACCCAAATGCAAACTGAAGCGTGCAGAGTTTGGATCCCAGTGGTGACTGAGTTATCAGAAACCGCCCACAGTGAAGCTAATTAAATTAGTTAAGTTTTTGAGAAGGTAAGTGTGGAAAAACTATTTAAAATGCATATTTAAAAACGTATCCTCATTCCGATTTCAAATCTTTCAGGAAATTGTTTTTTTTTTTTTTTTTTTTTTTTTTTTTTTTCTTGATTCTGTGTTGCCTGAATAAACCATTACTTAATGAGGATGTAGAGTAATCAGTAAACCGGAAATACAGCCACTGCACTGAAATATCTTGGGAATCAAAAGTTCCTGATACTATATCTCTAGTTATTGCCACACTGCAGTGAATAAGGTTCAAGAGCAAACATACACTGATCGCCACATGGCTTAATATCTATGAAGAATGATCTCATTATTGATGTGTCATGTCCCCAAAATGTGACAGCAACAGATCTGAAGTTTGTCACCCTCTCCAAGACTTCACACGTTCTGAATGTTTACTTCCTTACCCATGTTCATTACCATTCCCAGCTGTTTCTGCACAGATCAGATTATTTGCAAACTATTCCAGTAAACAACTCCTTTGTAGGGATTGCAATTAGAATTTATATTTTTAGAGACGTGACAATTGTTGTGACGGATGAACTGCTTTCATTTGAAGCCAATTTAATTGACAAACGGCGACTTCCATTTAAGTAATGTGCTGCCACTGTGAGAAGCTACTTTTAACAGAATACTGCTGATTGCAATGGTGTGTTGGAATTAATTAAAAGGGAATGGGAATTGGAACTGGGAATTGAATTTTAAAAGGAGTTGGGTAGGGTAGGATATCTCATAGTTATAAGCGTTGTCGTCTTGTGCAATTTGGCTCACTGAAAAAAAAAAGAAGTTCTGGCTACTCAAGCTGTGCGAAATGATATCACTCATAATAAGAGACAATATACACACAAAGAATTAGCTTATTTTAAAACACAAACTGTACTATTATTAAAATCAATCTGTTGTGATGCTTTTTATTGTGTCCTGCATCACGACTGAATTGGACCTAGCATGCAAGGTTTCAGTTAAAACACAGCAAGTCTCGATTTCGTTATCCCCCTCAGCACCTTCAATCTGACTAGGTTGCTGTACCAGCCCTTACAGAAGGAACCATAACCCGTACTATTGATGTGTTGCAGAAACGAATGGCTGCATAAATAACTGAACCCCATTATTTGGTAACCTCAGGAATGATTACACACAGCCAGCGCAATCAATCACCTGCTGGTGTAAACACCTCCCTGGTAACCAGGCTCTGCAGCTTGATTTCATAAACAAGGCAATCGTTTTCAGAAAATAGTTACATTAGGGTTATTACCAATTATGAAATCCAATGGCTGCTTTTGGCTGCTAGAATTTCTGTCTTCTTGCTTGGCAGATTTTGCAGAACGTGAAGGTTGACACTGGCACCCATCTTCTGACACTCTTATGGGGGGTGCGCAGTGACAGGTGTCTATGGCAGAGGTGACACGTGGGGGTTGTCTGGGTGGCAGGCCACAGCATTGATGACAGTGAAGTGCTCTCAGTCTGGATAACAATTCCAGGGCTGCTGACAGAGGCTATCTGGTGGCTACTTTGATCACACTTTTTAATGGCTTGAAACGATCATGTTATTTTACAATGCTACTAATTCTAAATGATAAAATGCCCAGCAGAAATGACTGCAACACTGCTTTAAACCCCAATAAAGCGTAGTTATCAGTTATCCATATTTAAATAATCCCATCAAAAAGTAATATGAGGATATGATACACCCAAACTACTGGCACATTGTAACCTAAAAACATAACTCGGTACACTTTGACTTGAGGGGTAGGGTCTCTTTGATTTACATTTCTGGTGCAATATACTATTTAAGCATTCTTTGACTTTTTCTCATCAATGTGTAAGACTTCATGGGACTTAAACAATCAAGACCATTCCAGATATCACCTTGAAGAATTTAATCAGGGTCCAGCAACACAAATCATCAAAATTGCCTCACTGACTGGGCGGTCGTTGCATAAACGTGAACATAGACAACTCGCTTTCTTGTTGTGGGTGGAACTGCAGTGCTATACTGCTGAAGTATTCCCTCCAGAATACACTATCCCCTCCAACTCTTCAGCACGCTCCCTATTAGTTTATATATAAAGAACGTGTTTAGCAGCTTACTTTTAAACATTGAACTTAGTTGAATTTTCAGTTGTTATCTATAAATGCTATTTAAAAATGTCTAATTGCTTTAACTTCTACCCCTTGCTTAACCAATTATATATAGCCTATAAAGGTTATACATGTATCAATAAAAACAATTTAACAATAAAAACAACAATTTCAAATGTTTTGGAATTGTTTGGGCTACTGAAAACCCTTCATAGAAAAGTGGCCGCAATTAAAACATGTAGATTGTATAACAAAATAGAATTTGTTGCAATGGAAGAATATAGAATTTCAAAACATTTCAATAATCAAACCTGTCTTTGAGAAAAAAAAGGACACAGACATCTAAACAACATAAGACCAAATAAACAGACCTAATAAATCTTATTTAAGCATGACTGCGTGATACAGTAGCTTTGAGGATCAAGGGAAGCTGAAATCGGTCTCCTTTAGACTCTTATTATCTTTAATCAGATTTCAGAATACTAAGGTTAAATCGTTTCCAAAAAGGTTCAGTGACTGCTAATTAGTGCAAATGCTTTTAAGGTCCTGGCGGTAATTTGCAAAGCATTATACAGCATCCAGTAACAGAATCCTATAACTTCAAATAATACATATTTATTATCTAATCACTAACCCATTGTGCCCTGCTGGAGCCCTGTAGCATAGTTTTTTCAAAGCAGTATTTACTAAGTCTATTCTCCTGAGGTCTAGCCCCGCTTCAGCTACTGTCTGATCAATTGCGCAGCATGTCTCATGAAGACAGCTTGTCTATGGTCTTTAGGGCCCCAGTGCACGACAAACTCAGGGTCCTACGGATCAAACACACAACCAAAGAATTGTTGGCATGACACAGTGGGAAATGCAAAACTATGTGGTAACACTTCACATAAAGTGTCTCCAATTACTGTGCAGTGACATAATATTACTCACTCAAAATATGCCTACTTACATGCAATTGCAATGTTTTTTATGCATAGTTGCAATGTACTTAATGTGTAAATTTTTTGCACAATATAACCCTAACCCTACCCTGAACTGTTACCCTTTTCTGATACAATAGTCTACTTACAAACGCATGCAAAAAAATGTACACTAAGCACACTGTAACTATGCATACTAACATTGTAGTGATGTATTAGATTTGCTATGTAACTACAATGTAAATACACAGTAATTAGAGACACTTAATGTAAATTGTTACCCACTATGTAACATGCACAAGCCTTCATAAAGGCTACATAACACTGTCTATAGCCTTCAGAATCACTGTGAAAACCATCATGCACATGCAATCCTTATACCACCTCCATTCAAATAAACTGTAATGACGGGTTGTGCATGTAGTAATACAAAGGTGCTACTAATGCAATATACAGTGCTCCCCCTTCATAAGGCGTCCCTTTATACTGCAGAACAGGTTATAAGGTGGACCGGCCATGGTTCCCATTTGCCCCATAATGCCATTACACTAACACTAGTAGTCTTGTTATAAGGCAGAAGACAAATAGTACAGCCTCTTAACTATGGACCTCGACTACAGCGTTATAAAGTGGGAGCACTGTACATGTATTGTCCAAACCAACTAAAGCTACAATACCTGGACTGATTGTTCATTAAGCTCCTTTGCATTAGGTGATTATCAACTAAGAAAAACCAAGATATTCAGCGAGAAACAGATTCCATTTGGGGAGAACTGGCACCAAATGCCTCCATTCTTTAGTTCTGGAATATGGATGACATTTCTGTTTGCCAATGCACTTGTGAAAGCTCAATCTTTTGCATAAATCTGAAGAGGTGATTATGGACTGCATTCATCCAAATAGTAGACAAGGGCTCTGAATTTATACTGCTGTGGTACTATTGTAAGAATGACGTATTCCAGTGTAGCTGCACTGCAGTGACATTGTGATGGCGTGTTGCCATTACAGATCAAACTGATTGCACATTAGATTGAGGTGTACATTTGTGGGGCTTAGAGTGTGACTGTTTTTTTTACTACACAACAGACCCTCTAAGAACCAGTGTATCCAACACGTGGACAGATTCTGGACAGACTATTAAAAATGGATGAGAGATTAAGAGGGGTGATGTGACCTAGCAAGACTTAATTACAATCCGTTTTTTTTTCATGCCTATTTTTATTCCTTCATCCGCCGAATCAGTGGTGTTACAGATTAAGGCATAAGACACATACAGTACTATGACAGCTACATCAGCACTCAGTAAGAATGCATGCTCGTGAAATTCTAGATGTTGTTTGTACCACAAAGCATCCATGAATTGTGATCACTGATGTCTTTGCTGTTAAATCAATTTTCTTACCTACCTAATTAGTATTAGTCCCTGTTTTGTTTTGCTAGAGAGAGTTTGGTTTAAAACCACTGCTTCTCGGTACTTCATCACTTCACAAATGCTTTCTTTTTGATGATAAAAAAATGAACAAACATTATTTCTGTGTATAAAATGTATGTACATACGTATGTATGTATGTGTGTGTGTGTGCGTGCATTTAAGTGGACTTAAAATATACAAGTTGGATGTTTGGTTCTAGTTTTATAAAATGAACAGCTGTTTAGTCTCTTGGAGTCCATTAAAGGCTGGAGGAAACTCTTTGAAGATATGGCCCATTCTGTTTGCTCGATCAGTCAAGGTGTCTTTATATTGCTAGAAAAAAAAAAAACAACAAAAGCAAACCTGAACTAGACTAATCTAAACCCTGTTACCTTCTCTCTGTCTGTCTCATATATATATATATATATATATATATATATATATATATATATATATATATATATAATATATATATATATATATATATATATATATATATATATAAAAAACTGTAATTTCTACCCTCTACGCAATTGTGAAAACGGTGAAGGGGAATAAATTACAGCTAGCAACCTGGACAGTATTGGAACAGTATTGCTCTGAGCTCAATGTTTATAGGAAGGTTATTGCATATAATTGTTTACCAGCTCTGTGTATAATTAATAGCGAATGCTGGGGGAGGCCATTCCTAAGTAGTGAAGTGAAGTCACACGAATGTCCTTCATTAGTCCTTCACAGAAAGTCCCTTTTACGAGACATGATCACCCCTGTATCTTCTTGGAGGTCCTGGTAACATGACCACAACCTCCGAGTCCCAATTTGACATCTGGTCTTAAAAGGAATGATAACCAAGCCTTTCAAATCCAATACTAAGGAAGATAATAGGATCAACAATTCCAGGTTTCTTTGAATGTAATTAAACCGTGGAGTAATTAAAGTGTGTATAACTTATTACAATTCTAATAGATCTTGCAACTTGCATTGACTATGCAGGTCTCGCATGGGCAGTTTGGACAGAAGACATTTATCTCTTACCAAGTACCATACTAGATTAAAGAAAGCATGCAGTTTGTATGCCACCTTATAGGCTGCATGTTACACTTCCTGGACCATTTTCAATTTGGTAGTAAAATGCTGTCTACCCCTGATCAATTATTATGATGTCAATCATCAGACCTTATGGCCCATATCAGGAATTTTGAGTTAATAAATATATCATTCCAATATTATTTATTCCAATTGCAGGTACAGTATTATTAATAGTTGCCATTGAGTGGAATGTGGGAAGCAGTAAAGTTTACTTCATGAATTCAAGCATTCAATGGAAAATGGCATGCATGTGTATTTAGAATTTGCAACAAAACATATATAGCAAGCTCCAGTCCGGAAGAGTTGCATGCCTACAAAACGTGATCTAATACATTGAAACAGTTAGCTATTAAAAATGGTTGTAACAACCATATACAAAGCTATAGTTTGCCATATTGCCAAATGCATTGTAACTGGATCCAGAGCCTTGCCTTTGGTGCAATAACATTGGATCAGTAATAAGTCCATATATATATATATATATACACACACACTCACACTGGGACCTATTACTGATCCAATGTTATTGCATATGTCGGCAGACTACAGACACAGCGTCAGACAACTGTACTGTACGTCTTCTTTAAAAGCTCAACAACTCTTGGTTATCACTGGCCCCCAGTGGCCGTGAGAATCACTCTCTTAGTTCTTCATCATTTGCAGCGTCTGAAAGCACCACAGCTAAGCGTGGCATCCATGCAGTAGCAGCTAATGAACAAGTAGGCGGACCCGAGGCCATAAATTGACTTCTCATGGTGTGTCCACGTATTCACGACTCAGTATAGGGGATGCACGTAACATATATCACGGTAGAAAGTATGATGTCACATTTAGCTGATGTTCCGCGTGTAGACTGCATCATTCTTTAATTGTACAACACTTCCACTATTAATTAGCACAATTCTACCAATAGCACAATCGCTAAACGGCGTCATTTCTAACAATAGGGAAAGCTGTATAGTCCTCCCGACGTTTAGGATTCAACATAATTATTCACTTACTATGCCTGTGCCCATGAGCTTTAAGAAAATGCGTTGTGTTGACCTTTACCTATAGTACATGCATTTGTGTGTAAGAAGAGAAATCAGGTCAGTTTGTTCTGAGCCTGTAAAGCCTTTAAAACCATGTTACATTATTGAACGTCCTTGTCAGAACAAGGGACTTTCGATATCTTGTTTGCGATCGTCTTAGAATATAACATAGAGATATGATTAGAGTTAATGGCACTGACAATGCTAATTAGGGTTGTATTTCCACTGCTCCTATTAATAACAGTCAAACCTATGCAGTGCCCACCTCGTTCAGTTTTGCAGAATATGCATTTGCACCAGCTAGAAAAATCGAGACTGTTCAGCGCAGGTATAAAGTGCATACAATATTTCGTTTATAATACAATTATGAATGTTATCGAGCAACCCAAAACTAAGGCGTGCTGTATATGCTTGGCAAATACAAAGAAATGCACAGACGATATGGGTACTGTTTTTTAAATAGTGTTCCAATATATGATGTCACACGCCTTTTCTTAAAACTCTTACATAAATAATAATAATAATACATGTAATTTCCCTGCTGAAGGCCGCAGCAATAACCCATCAAATGCAATGTAAGTGAAATACACATTCTTCTGCAAACTTTACAGACTGCACTTTGCAATAATCTCACATATAAAGCCACATTCTGAAATCACCTCCCGTTCCGCTCCGACCTACTCAACACCTTTTTTTTTTCTTTTCAAAACGCATCTCCCAAGTGTATAAACCCTTCAACACACCTGTTAAACGACATAAAGCCACACGTTTGCTGCAAAGGAAACATTCAACGCACAGGCAAACTTGCGATGAATTTATTGAGTGTCTGCATTATCCATCTGCACCAAGTACTCGCGTTATAGGCTACCGCACAGATTAAAATAGACAAATAAATAATTAAATAAATAAGAAAACGCTACTAAGAAATATAATCGCATGCAATAGATTTATTTTAATTGTTTCAGAACACTGTCGAAGCACAAAAAAAAAAGAAAAACTAAAAAATGTGTCATGTAAATAAATTGCTAATTGTTTAAAATCTACTCCATACAACATGTTTTATCATCAATATTGATTATTTCTTAAACATGTCGTTATACAGTGTACAGTGATTCCCAGAAAGAGTCGCCTTTTAACAATATCTGCACTGAAGAGAATACGATATATTATAAAGTTTACATGTATCGTCTTGAATGTTAGTTGTAATTTGTCCTCCTACGCCGTCTACATGCAGCTTTTAGAAAACACAGTCCTTAAATAAACATGATTAAACGTGGTGTATTTAGCAGAGGAATCACTCTACCTTTGAACAGGAACATCCATGTAAGAGAATGGTATATCCTCTCCCACGCGTATCTCTCCTGCTCTGATTGTATTAGCTTGTGGGATCTTCCAAAAGCTTGATCCTTCAGCCTCTGCGACAGCTTCTAGTCTGTCGCCAAAGTGACACACCATTCATTCTGTATTCACCACCAAAAAACAAAAGCAACCGAGAACGCTGAAAAACAGGCTGTAAAAACATGTATGTCTTCTCTGCCGGAATAAAACAGCCACATAAATATAAATAAATACAATCCCGAGAAGGTTGAAAGACAAAGAAAAAAGCAAAAGCCTTTTTTTTTTTATTGTTTCCAGGGAAAATTCCACTACACTACAGCAAGGGCGCCTTATTAAAGGATAATGCGTTTCTCTTTCGATTTACTGATATTAATAGAATGCCTTATTTCTGAATCTCTGGGCATTCCCAGGCTGGTTGGAGTTAAACAGTCAGACTAGAATTTACACCAGCCAGCAGTTCACATCTTTCCTCGTCTTGCAGGCAAATTACACCCTGGGAAACTGGTTTTAGAGAAGCATAAAGCACGGGTCGACAGATGTTTAATTCAGTCGTGCCGCTACTGAGAATTCCACCAATTTCTTTAAAAATAAACTTATCACATTGAAGTAGCCCAATACATGGACATATGAGGTACACACCAACATGTTTTTTCTTTCTTTTTTTTTTTTTTTAGAAAGCGCAGATGGCGATGTATACCACGAAAGGCGACCAAAGTCGCATTTTAATTAATTAAACCCTGTGTATATAAAGCGGTATATGTGTATTCTTCCCACTGTCAAACGCGTTATATGTTCCTTCTTGTCCGGTTCAGCACAACTTGTTATAAAAAAATAAAAATAAATAAATAGATTGCACAGGGCTGGAGCGACTCTCCAACAGTTCCTTAAAAAAAAAAAAAAAAAAAAAAAACACAAAAATAAACTTGTATTATTCGAATTCTTGAAGGTTCAGTCTACGCCAGTATTGTAGCGCTTTCATTGAACAGTCAAAAAACTGCAGTGTATCGAATGAGACACCACACACCGTATAGTCCAGTTAAAATCATAGTAGACTGCGGGTGCTTTTTCTTTTATTTCGGATTGAATTCCACTTCATTTCGATTACAGTCATCAATTCCACTGGCTTGGGTGGATTCTATTTCGGTCCAGCCAGTACAAATAGCCAACAGCAGTAGACGCATTCTCCAGCACAGTGTAGATGCTCGTGTCCGAGGTTTGTGTGGGAGTGTTTCGATATTCTAGTCACATTCCAGAAACTTTGCATAAACACACATAGTCTATAGTAGTCTTTGAATTATCCCCGCATCTGCATTACCAATACTGTACCCTTTCCAGGTAACCAGAGCGCCGGGGTGGCTGTGGAAAAAGCGCGTGCGTCCCAGATCCCAATACGGGATGCTTCCACGAACCGCGCCAGTATTATTTGGTAATGCTTGAAAATGCACTCGCGCGCATCACTCCGGCAGCAGCTGCGTTGAACTGAAGCATTTGACAGAGAGCTTAGGTGATAATAGCGAAAGTAATACACACGCTTCCAGAATGCGGCCGAACTGCACTGACGGACCCCGCAAGCAGGATAGCTGTAATGCAGTAGCACAGAGCAAGTGCTTGTCTCGCGGAGGCAGGCTTCAGCAACGCAGCCTGCGAGAACAGGGGCTATCTAATTCTCACTGTATTATCGCAGCGCAGTTTAGCACTGCTCTGTCCCAACCCAATCGCTAAGGAGATCTCAATAATTTACAGGCTTCCTAATGCACAGACAAGATGCGTTATTGAGCAACGAATCAGGGGAGGCGCCCTGGTTATCATTAATACAACAGTCTATGATATGATTAAGGCATTACGACAGATTGTAAACATGTTTACTTTCATCGATACCATGATGCATAGAGATTGGTTGTGTTCTGCGCGTGTTTTGTAATGTACCACTTTAGATTTAGAATAATAATATATAATGCGCGATTTTAAATGTGAATGTATTTATTTAACCAAGATATAATAATTGTGATATACTTCTTATTTTATTTCTCCCCAGGGGTCTATTCGTTTAATATTATATATAATATATATATATTATATATATATATATATATATATATATATGATATATATATATATATATATATATATATATATATATATATATATATCAAAAATCATACTTTCCCATTTTGGTTAAGTCTGTATTTTTGTCATTATGTTTTATTTTCGTCTTTTTTCAACTTTTTTTTTTTTGCTCATTTTAAAAAGGTATCCTGAAGAGGCCGGTTTTGTTTATATTCGAAGAGAATGAAGATAAGATCCCTAATATACACGGGCATGTTGGCCATTATCTCAGTTTAGTGAGTTTGATCGTAGGCATCTCACTTGATCTTAGTGGGTAGGTAGAGTTACAAACCGCACCGATATAAGACTGCACGGGCAGATCAGCGGTGCAGCCCTCAAGTATATGGTGAAGGGAGCTGTCCACGTCAAGGGGTTCTGAAAACATGCTTTTTTTGCTTCTCTGTTGTAGCTGTTTAGAGCCGAGAGTACGCATCATATCACAAAGATAGACAGATGCAATACAAAGCCGGTTTGTTGACTGGCATATCTACCGTCCCGAGGGTTCATTTTTTGGTTTGTTTGTTTTTGTAAACAGTTGAAGGTACTTTTGTGTTTCATTGGGAAGCCCGATTAAGATCGATAACACCCCCCCCCCCCCCCCCCCCCCCGTTTATGCGCTTCGTCAAATATGAGCTAGTAAACCAATGTGGGATTTCACGTATCGTCACCAGCAGATTTAGAAATCGTGCGATCTGATTGATTGACAGAATTCTCTATATCGAAGTATCTCAAGAGAAACGCGTTTGCTGTTTCCACCTTCGCCGCGCGTATAATTCATGTTAAGATGGGTTGTACGGGTGTGAATCGACTGTCACTCGTGTTTCCCGTTTTTTAATATACAAAAGCTGCATATCCCTGTTGCAAGATCGCCCACAGTAGACAAGACTAACAGGATGGCTGGTAGTAGGCGATCGTTTGACATGGGCTTCTTTTACGAGACAACACGTTACCTATATTTAACGAGGTAGTGTCAAAATGACTTATTCTGGTACCTTCGCTACAGATTTCAACTCCCAACTTGTCTGACGGTATTAGAGACAGTAATGGCTGAGGTATGGGCAGGCTTCCCCCAGAACAATTTCAACACCATGCAGGGTTGTCAAGTTGGAGCACTATTGTCCTGGCTGCGCCCACGTCTTACTAACATTAACATGACTCGTGCGTTTCCAAGCCATTGTTCCAACTAAGAAATAGCTTTATTATTATACAGTATATATATATATATATATATATATATATATATATATATATATATATATATATATATATATATATATATATATATATATATATTTCGTATTTATATAGATATAAAGTATAAATAAATGTAGTCAGTTTCATAAATATAATGTCAGATCAAAATTTAGTGACCGTCAACTGCAGTGTGATAATTACAGTCTAGTTGTAAACACTGGCAGTTGACCTGTAAAGGGAGAATACATTCTCTCTTTTTTTTTCTTCCCTTTACAGATAATGGAGGTCACAACCCGACCTGCACTACAGGACACCTGCGGCAGGAGAGATAGCTCTTGACTGCAATGAACTTGCCTTTCAGTTTGCAGCTTTCACGTTTCGACAACACAGACAGCCGAGCGCTTGCTTGCTGGACTGTCGACGTTCTCTTCCACCTAAGTAATCTACATTAGTATGCACCAGTGGGAAGCACGCTGCTAGGAGAGAGACGTGCAGTAGAAAAGTCGCTTGCTGATTTATGTTGAAACATATTTCTGTTGGCGTTATGATAACGGAACCCAAGCTGAGCGCTAACAATTAAAATAATAAAATAAAATAGGTAACATTACGAGGGTCGGTAAAAGAGACATTTCTGTAATATATATATATCTATGAATCGTGCATGCGTTTTAATGGGATCCATATCTTTTTTATTAACTTTTTGCAATACAATTTTGAAGCATGAGCAGCAGCAATACAAGCAATTTGATACTGGGTTGACGCCATAGTTCTCACTTTCTTGGTTTTTAATAGTCTAGACTTGGGCTTCTTCGGATCGTTCTATTTTCCGACTTATTGGAATCGTATTCCTCAGAACATCGGGGGATGCAAATTCCGTTGATGTTTTTAAATCAAAGCTTCATTTTATTTATTTATTTTTTTTAACTTGGCTTTTGCTCACTAGCATTTGACTCTATCATGACAGGGTTTTGACAACAACAAAATGAAAATTGTCTCTTGTGGGTTTCCACTGGAAATCCGACACAGGTTATTGACCAGGGAATCTGCAGTGCGTGGGCCTAATGCTGTAATAATAATAATAATAATAATAATAATAATAATAATAATAATAATAATAATAATAATAATAATAGTCGAATCCCTTTTAATTTGCCAGAGAGAGTTACTTTATGGTCACTTTTTGAACATTTTTACTTCATCTTGTTATTTTAATACACTTGATTTATTTATTTATTTATTAGCAATTGCTACTGTGTGCACTAATTTGCAGACCTCAAACTAGTTTCGAAATCTAGTTTAGAAATCTATTTGCTGATGACAGAAATGAACAAGTCTAATTTCAAATCGTTTTCAAGTGCATCCCATGGCAGACACTTAGCAAAATTAATTATTGTAACTATTGTTTAAAAAAAATCCCAATAAAACCTAAAATAGTAAAACAAATAAACAAAAACAAATAGATGATTTTTCTCTAATACAAATTCGTTTTCTTACATCTTTTACCTATACAATGTATTGTACTTGCATTGTCATAATATATAGCATTTATCACCATTATGAAATTTGTTCTGACATCTCATCTCAATATCATGGAATAAATACAATAAATAAATACAATATAAAAATATTATGAGATTGTGTTGTGTTGTGCGACACAGAGCAGATAACATTTATCCTGTGCAATCACATAATAGTGATTGATTTGGTTTATTTTGGGGATAAGCTCAATCATATTTGACTTTGCTCCTAAGCCAAAAATTATCAAATTGTCATGCATTGAACTTTGAAAATATTAACATTGATTAGATTAAGCCTGTGAAACTGAGAGCCATCTGCTTTAACAAGCACACTGAAAGCAATATCAAACTCAAACTAGCAGGACTGCACATTAGATTAATATTCTGGCATTTCACATTCTCCCGAGCATTCTCCTGACTTACTGGAATAAAACTACAAGCTACCATGCTTCAAGTCAGGTGCAGAGGCAGTTCAGATCAAAACAATAAGGACTGCTGCGTTCAGCACAGATGTAACTGAATCTACACACATTGGACAGTCATCATTAAATACAGCATTCATAGAAACTACCGCAATCAAATATGTATGTGAGTATGTATCCATGCATGTATGAGAGAGAGAGACAGAGAGAGAGAGAGAGAGAGAGAGAGAGAGAGAGAGAGAGAGAGAGAGAGAGAGAGAGAGAGAGAGAGCTGTCATTGCTGGGTAATACCTTTCTCCAGAACAAAATGCGGGAGACCAATCGTTGGCATTACATACTGAATTGACTTGGCTAGGTATTTAATTTGTGCAATGATTACCTCCTTGTGAGTCGTTTGAACAGTCTGAGATGTGATGGTATTAAAAAAAAAGGGAAGATGCAGCTTGTTAATGTGAGGAACTTCCCCGTTTCACAAAAGTGTACACACAGTCATTTTTCCATTACTGAAAGGATGAATAATTATACGGTCATTTGAGAAATGGTGGTTACTATCTATCTTAGACAAATTAATGCTCTCAATTTTGTATTTATTTTTTTGCTGGAAAGCCTTTGAAACATCTTTTAAAATGATGGGAAAAAAAGGTTATCAAAATGGGCATTCTTTTACTGCCTTCAGACATTGTGTGGTGAGTGGTTTTACACGGCACCTCCCCTCGCCCAAATTCTTTCCCTTCACACGTGGGTTAATTCTCAACCACCAGGAAACAACTCCTCAGAGTTTTGCACACATGAGTTGGAATGTGCTTTCAAGCACTGCAGCATATTATGTTGGCTGAGAAATCTGAGCAAATATTACCAGGATAGTTGGTATATTTACATAAAAAATGCAACTCCGAAGCTAACCCGTCACTTTGGGAATAAGACTCTAGGGTATCTTGGGTGCATATCATGCAGGGGTCTTTACAACCTAAGATGAGCTGGGGAAATTAAACATTGCTTATTTACTTAGTGTCAATACCCTAAACTAATCAGTGATTGCACTCAATGCATCATTATTATATTCAGTCTCCTACTATTGCCTCTTCATAAGACAGTTTGTGTATGCTAACAAGTCTAATTGATTAACTGACTAATTAGGCAAGTATTTTAAACAGCTCATGCTGTTTTTAAAAAGTCACAGCAATGCTTGTATGAATTGTGTTTAATAAGCAAAGTAATTATACCTCCGCTGGCTAAAACGATTTGCTGGATTGAATGGTTATGAAAACAAATCGTATTTTCTTTTCAGCATGATCCCCCACAACAGCAGAAAAACCTACTACCACTACAATATAAAATAACAATCTAGACTCCAGTGTTACGGCTGGATGTTCTACTCATATTTCTTTGTGTTTTTATCACAGTACACAGTGACACCAGGTGGTGACATTTTCTTAGTGCAGTTTTAATTTTTATTGCGATTACATGGTCTGATTTGTATTCACCAATAGTTTGGAGCACTCTGATATGTAGGATTCTATCTATCTCTCTATCTATCTACTGTATCTATCTATCTATTGCTCTATCTCCCTATCAATCTCCTTACCTTTTTCAAATGTTTGCGATAATGTTGAGTGGTTCTAAATGCAATTACTTAAATAATGTTCATTTTTGTAGGTGCTTTTGTTGGCGCTGCTCATTTGTTGAAGTTGCCTGTCAAAGATAAGTAAACTTTTAAAAGAAAAATTAATGACTTGATTAGAAGTCTTGTTTTTCTTCGGTAGTACAATGCAAAGAGTGTAAAAGTTTTTTTTTTTTTTTTTTTTTTTTTTTTTTTTTTTTTTTTTTGTTTTTTAACATAACTGCAGATTATGTAGGAGCAAACAAGAAAGAAATCAAGCAAACCTTACAGAACAAGACACATCAGGCTGGCTGAGTTTCAGAGCAAATAAGAACAATGTGTCACAGGCCACGACACCCAGCAGACAGGGAAGCAATGATCAGCTGGCTTAGTGGACCATACAGCCAGAGCAAACTGCTGGGCTAATTTATACAAAGAGCAAAAGTTACGACAACAGGCCTGTCAATGTGTCGGAAGCCAGAAAGCCACAGGGTAAGAACCAGCCCTTGCAGTGTCTGCGAGATTAAGTGACAGGATCACATAAGCAGCAGATCAGCTCAGCTCACACACAGACAGGCAGTCAGAGGGAAGGATCCCCCATTGGATTCTGTTCGGAGGATCAAGAATGCATTATAAGATGTAAGAAATCAACCTATCACATTTACAGATTAGGCATGGCACATCCCGTGCAGAGGGATCTACTGAACATACTGGTAACGTAGACTTTGAGATCAAATACTGATGACCTCACACTGTAGTGCCAATTTTTTACACTTAATTTGAGGTTCTTTTTTTTTTTTTTTTTTTTTTTTTAAGTTTTTGTTTCATGATGCACTGACAGTAGACAATAATTCCAAGGAAATAAGTGTTACTTAAAAAAAGCGAAGTGTTACTTGTAAAAAGCCAATGGACACATTTCTTTTTATAAGGGCTCATGCAATCTGGGAAAGGCAATTCCAGTCAATTAAACCAAACCCATTTCGCTGTACAGCACAGAAAACCCCGGAGCTAACTGTTCACTTGTCAAGGTTGATCTATATTACACTCAATAACAGTGTGACTCATTACAATTAGCACATCAATGCTAGAGGCACTCAAAGTTAAATTAAATTCATATTTAAATTAAACTAAATGCTAGTTTCAAAAAGTTGTCGTAATACATGAGAGGAGCTGGGGTTTGTTTAAAAAAACTAAGCACATTTTTCAGAATCAAAAATTGATAGATTATCAGGATTGAAGTTTTAAAGTTGCTTGTAGCTAATTGGATAATTCATTAAATCTTACCTGTTATGCCCTTCCATTCACTATTTAGGTGCTTCAAGCCGAGATGTGTTTTTATTTAAAATATGTTTTACCACAATCGACCGCTTACATACAAAATACCTTGATTTACACAAGTGTTGCGAGACACAGCATGGAGTTATTTATTTATTTCACTCAATGAGGGCAGCCACAAACAACCCACAAGCCCTATCCATGCTCATACTGTAAATAATAAATACTGAACTCTGTGCATGTTTAAAAAAACACTTTGAAAACATGGCCCTACAAGCTCAGTAAATGAAGAATTCAAAGGCCATAGTGTTATCAGATGCTTCTGTTCACCTTTATCTTGCTAATATATCAGTGGCCTGCCCTGTACTTCTCTGCAGATGAACTTGGGTTTACAGTTTTGACAATGTAGCACATTTCACAAAGGAAAAAAAAAATCTTCCAGTCTCCAAGGGTAACCTCTATTCAGGTGCAGCTTTTGCCCCCATTTTCAAAGCCAGACTTTCAATTCCTATACAGCAATTCCAGGGTCCTATCCCTAGGCAGTTTCCTTTCAACATTCAGAAGATACTGTTCTGCAATACTTTGCTTATTCTCAAGACTTAAAATTGTCTTTTTTTTCTTTTTTTTTTTTTTAAAGGAAAAATATACCCGATAAAGTTACAAAATTGTAAATAAACAACTGAGGCATTTAATTTAGTGCAGGTCGTCAAAGCTGTTTCTCTTTAGGTGTAAATAGCTTGTTACCAAAAGTATCCATTTAATACAAGAAAATATGCACCCAACTGAATATAATAAGGTTGTAATTACATCAAGGGGTTGTAGCGACATAAACCACAAGAGTGAGCTAGAAGTAATTACAGCCTTCTTTTTAAAGCAGGGTGTATATTGTTTGTTAAGTAGCTCAAAGTTTTGTTATATCATTAAATATCTAAAAAAAAATATCTTAAAAAAGCCAAAAGGACCAATTTCTTTTATGAAAGCTCTTGGGGTCTTTTTGCCAGAGCAATAATGGTGTGATTTAAAGAAAAACATATATATTGTTCAGTTTACCAAAATAAAGCCAAAGAATACCATTGGCATATCATTACGAAACCACTGTATTACCCGCAAAAGAAACCTAGCCAAGCCATCAGCAGACCACAGCATTGCAATGATACACTATCACACACTTTCCAATAATACTACAATGGATTACTAGTAGTGTCTTGCCATTCTGTGCCTTATTTGGTGGAATATTTAAGAACTATATAGTCGTGTGCAAATTTATTAGAGCACACACACCATTATGTTTGCTGGTATTTTATGGAGATAGCGGAAACACACACACACACATATTATATATAAGCAAAGTGCAATTATTTTTCCAGTAATGCAATGTGTTTTTGGCAGTGTGCCAGGTTGGCGAGTGGATAGAGGCCCAGAGACAGTCTGTAGTTCAAAAAAATTATTATTTTATTATAAATACACAAAAATAAAAGGGCACAAGGGCCAAAACAAAGTGATTTAAACACAAAAAAACAGTACAAAAAACAAACTTACAAAAATAAAGGTTTCCAGGCTGGGCAATGCCTTCACTGGATTTATCAAAATTCAAAAATCACACACCAAACACCACCAACCTGCTTCCTCAGCTCCCTCCTCTCACATGAGGGAAGCAGAGGCTTCCTTTTATGTCAGGTGGCTGGGCACTGATTGATCATTAATTAAACTAATCATCTAATCAACCCCAGCCACCTGAACACAATGAACCCAGGCAGGTAGGGGAATTTAACCCCATCCCTGCCAATTTCTAAAGGGCAGAGCTGTGCTCTGCCACAGGCAGATAAACCAAGTCACAGCATTATGAACCAAATGAGCACAGGCTATGTGAGAAAAGGAATCACGGATTTCCAGAGATAACTGGAGCTCTTAGTTCGCAATGGTTTTCCAAAACCTCAGGCTACTGCTTTGAATCCATCAGTCACAGAAAACAAAGTCTCCCACCAGAGGAAATTGCAAAAGATGTTAAATACCAATGAGCAGCAAGCGCCATGGGGGCATAAAGAAAGGCTTGCAACAGAAGTGGTTATGGCTTTTAATAAGGATATCACAGGATATAAAGCTGTAGCCAAAACAAACACAGCTTGTCATATCAGATCATCTGGAAAAGCACCACGGAATAAATAAGGAATGATCTGGTGGAAAAAAAAGGTCGCCAACAGCTATCCATATGACATTTGAATCTATACTATAGGGGTGATGGGCATTACAAGAGATCTTCTATTGCAATGAATTGCTACTAGACTAGCAATGGTATTTCCATATATAAACACATACTTCAATGTGTATGTGTATTTATGGAAAGAGTTTAAATCTAATTTAAACAGACTGATCATGCTATCATTAAATTGAAATGCATTCCAAAATAAGATTAAAATATTCAATATCTTGTATAAATATTGATAATCCACCCACAACTAAATACTACTACTACTACTAGTAATACTACAACTAATAATAATAATAATAATAATAATAATAATAATAATAATAATAATAATAATAATAATAATAATAATAATAAATAATCTGTAGTTTGTCAGTAAAGCTTCAATGTGAATAAAAAGCACAATTTCAATGTGAATATTTTTTACAATAGAAACACACATAGAGGACGTTTTTCGTTTCTCACTAGAATTAACTTAGTAACTTGTTTATTCTTTTGTGTAAATAAGACGCAAATGATTTTGCTACCATGCTGGTGACAAATGATTACATGGCAGAAAACATTTTTTGTTTCGAAACTATATATATATTATAATATATATATATATATATATATATATATATATATATATATATATATATATATATATATATATAATGATGAATATTTTAGCACTGTAAAGAATCTTTAGAACAAAGAAAGTCATTTTATGAGTTGCGAGCTGTCAGACTTGAAGATGAAACAATGCCAAGCTAGTCAGATTAATAAATTATTTGTTTGCTGATTCAATTTCCACCAAGGCCTAAAGATAATGAAAAATATATAACAGACATTTAGTGCTTTATGTAAAGCACTCTTCGTAGGTTAACCCTAACCACAAACCACAACCCCTACCCTAAACCCATCCCCAAACCCTAAACCTAAACCCTGGGGATAACCCTAAACCCATCACCAACCCTAAAACCCAACCCCAACCCCTACCCTAACCCTAATCCCAAACCCAACCCCAACCCCAACCTAAATCCAACCCCAACCCCACAATGGTTGGTGTTTGTGTCGATTTCTCACTTCAACAGGAACCTCTAATTTTTTTATTTAATTTTTTTAATTTTTTTTTTTTTTTTTTTTAAGAAAGATAATTTTATTTTCTTGTATAGACTGGCTCGGCACCGTGTCAAAGTAGAAGTCAGAACGTCGAGCACTGAAACGTACTTGAAAACAAGATTTCTAAGAAATGTCACGATGTTAGCGATTCAGTAACAATTAATATCTAATATATATATATATATATATATATATATATATATTTATCAAAGCTTTTTTTTCTAATGATGGGAGCAGTTTTCAGTACCTGGTTGACTAAACATTCCATCTGTCAGTGAGTTCGGATCAAATTACTTAAATGTAAATACAGCCTAAAATATTCTGTTAAAACTAAAGCTATGTGATAAGAATGCTGGCAGGCAGAAGTAAAAAACTATTCAACATACACCTTTTACCACCTGAAGAGAAATGTGTTTGAAAAACACAGTTTCCCAGCCTGCCCTTTAATCTCTGACATGCCCCATTCATTAACGCAATCAACTGTTTGCACTAATGATGGACATGATAAGAAACCAGTCACTGAGGTCACTAGATGGACTACATATCCTGTTTCAACCTGTAATCATGTGCACATTAATTATCAACGCTTTCATTCTTCCCAGCAGCAGCAGCACCTCTAGGCATTTCAACCCCATTTTATATTAATCAGGCAATAATTGCCAATAATTAAAGAGTATGGAATAAGGTAATTATTTGTAGCTGTTATCCAGTTAAAGCTGCTAATATTGATAAAGTTGAGGCTGGAGTCAAGGTTAAGACTAGGGCAGCTAAACAAAGCCATCTGAACACAGACCTTTTCAGCAAAGAAAGAAAGAAAGAAAGAAAGAAAGAAAGAAAGAAAGAAAGAAAGAAAGAAAGAAAGAAAGAAAGAAAGAAAGAAACGAAGAGTACATGTACAACAGGCAGCCCATAGGTGACAGCCACGGTGGGTGAATAAGGGTGGATCTGTAAAAAGTCGAGTGAATGAATCCTGTTTTAAATATCATTATACACAGCTGTAACAATTACTATATTTATACACAGTTATTGTTTTGAGATTTTATTAGGGAGCTCCCCTAAATCCCTTGTTTAGAAAGATATAGAGTGTTAATGCTTGTGACAGGGTAACCGTCTGCCGTGTGGGTGTGTGAACTCTCTGGGGAGTGACAGGCAGGAGATCGAGATGGAGGTTGAAGTTGATATGCCCCGCAGGCGAACAGGATTTATTTACATATCAATACACTTAACAGCTCACATGACACTACCATCAATGGCAGCGCATGGAACACATACATACACTCCTCCTCCCCCCCCCCCCCCCCCCCCCCCCTTCTGATGAAGATAAACTGAAGATGGCAGATAAACGGTTAGGGCAGATACACAACAGATTACTGTAATGAGCACCACTTAATTAATCAATAATCTTCTTTTCACCTTTAAGGGCTGTGCACTAAATGCCAGTATTGTACACCAGATCAGACTTTTTGATTTCCATTTTCAAACGAGCAACACAACTCAGATACAGCTTCATATCTGGGTGGTGGAGAAGTAGGACATATTCACTTGCCAGTAGAATAAAAAAGCATTCAGTCAGACTTTTTTTTTATATAAAAATACAGTTTCCTAAAATGTTCTCTTCAGCAGCCAGTCAGCATATTGCATGTCAGAGTGCATTGCAAACTTGTTGAGACTCTAGATGAATTCCCCATCTGGCAACAGTCTTTTAGACAAGTCACAAGCTGCAGGCCAGTGTGTTTGTGGATGCGCGATTGTCAATTGGCTCTATGTTAAGGCAAGGGAAAAGGCTTTTTTCATTTCTAAAAAGAAATACAATTATTTTTACATTATGCAAATAGCAGGCATCAAATCAAAATAATGACCATATGGTGAAAATTACTACTGCTCATCCTGCAGTGAACCATACTAATGTTAGCATAGACCATTAGAGCTACTTACATATATCGTGCAAAAACATTTACACATTAAGTACATTGTAACATTGCAGAATAACATTGCAATTATAATTCCTAACTACTATGTAAATACACAGTAATTAAAGACTTACCATGGCCCCAGAGTTGGAAAAGATTGATAAGCTGGGTTAGAGAAGGAAGAGTTGTGTTTAAACTCTGTGTAGCATTCATAACACCTTAAATAAGATTATATAACACGTGTAACTATGAGCATAATAGTTACGTAATGAGAAAAAAAAAATCTGAATTGATGTGGTTTATGTGCAACTAATTTAAATAAAATGGATACAATGGTGAGAGGGAGACTGAATATTGAATATTGATCAAACACGTCCATTACAAGACCCATACCCCATTGTCAAAGTAATTACAAACTATAATGTGATTCATCACTGCTAGATTATTTTGACAATCCCTGGACAAAAGCTGGGTGCAATTGTGTTGCCACCTTTTCAACCTCTGGCCATTTGAGATGCATCTTGGAAAACCACTAACAGCCTTTTTATGCTAGTTGGTAGTAAGGTGTCTGACAACACAATTTACTTGGGGAAGTGTAAAGATTACACAATTTAGATTTTACATTTAATAAAAAGTGCAATGCCTTAAAAAAAAAACACTTTAAATTACTTTATTTTTACATAGTGTCTTAATAAATGCATGTGTACTTACACATAATTCCAATGTTATTATGCAGTTACAATGTACTTAATGCGTACTCTGTTTGCACTATATAACCCTAACTCTAAACCTAACCCTTTTCTGATGCAACTGTGTACTTCCATATGGTGCAAAAAAGATTTACACATCGAGTACAGTGTAACAATGCATAATAACATAGTATTTATATGTATACTTACACATAATTACAAATTAACAACTACTTTGTTTACCAAACAATATCCATTATCAATTTACTTCAGCAGTAGGCATTACAAATGTTACAGCTAGCAAGCTAAGCTGAATCCACAAAGTAAAACAAAATGGTGCAATATTGCCTTTGCAATTCATTTTACAAAATTAAGTCTGTCCCTCTGTCGTTGTGGTGTTAGTATTTGTTCTACGTCCAAATGTTCCCTTGCACTGTATGCTTAAATAAAATGAATAATAGACCCTTTTAAGTGCTTAGTGAATACAGGTTTACTTTGAAAGTAAAAAATACTGCAAGCAACTTTACATGCAATGTTCACAATTCTTAAAATGCTATTTTAATAAACTTCCTTGTTAAAC
This sequence comes from Polyodon spathula, assembly GCF_017654505.1. NCBI lineage: Eukaryota > Metazoa > Chordata > Actinopteri > Acipenseriformes > Polyodontidae > Polyodon > Polyodon spathula. The sequence goes on along the minus strand of NC_054573.1, from coordinate 1,045,431 downwards.
AGCTGCTGAAAACTATTGCACCTATAAACATCTAAAGAGTGACTGCTATTTTAACTCTAACTATTGAAATAAGACTCCCACTGCAGAGCAGTTTTATCCCTTCCAACTGGTACCACTGTCATCTAAATTGTTAAATTATTAACCCTCCTGATTTATCTGTTTCCTTATTTTACAGAAAGAAATAAACTGACTAACATCCACGTTGGAGGTTTCATTTGCGTTTCTTACATTTACCTGCTATTTTATGTTTTTTGCTCCCCATAATGAGTTGTTACAACACTTGTGGTAACAATTTACATTGAGTGTCTCTAATTATTGTGTATTTGCATATTAGTTACTTAGTAAATATATCTAGTTATAATGTAGTTAATGTGTACATCGTTTTGCACAATATATGCAAGTACACAATTGTACCAGCAAAGGGTTTGGGTTAGGGTTATATCATGAAAAAAGATGTACACATTAGGTACATTGTAAATATGTATAATAACATTGCAAGTACAGTATCTGTAAGTACACCTGTATTTACCAAGTAACTACTATGCAAATGTACAGTAAATAGAGACACTTAATGTAAAGTGTTATCAAATGGGTTTTGAGGTGAATCAATGAAACCGTTCCACTCTGCCAGCCCTGCCTACCCTCTCTGTCTATATAAATGCAGAGTAGATGGAGCTGAAAAGAGTTGAGGCGTTGCCACATGATTTGAATGGGATGAGAAAGCAGTTCGGTGCTCAGTTGGGATTCTCCAGACAAACTCTAAACAGCATTTAGAGAAAAATGATAAGAATTCCACATGTTGGAGCACCAGAACCCGGAACCACTCAGGATAACTGCAAACATCATATAGCAGTAAGGGGGCATGTAATTTAAATCCATTGAGAGCAATTGAATATACAAGCTCATTTCCCAGTTAAGCAAACGGTAAACACAGAAATGGCGAAATTGGCTGCACATTCAGTTACACAGTACAAGACACTTAAACGGTTCTTGAAGCAACATGCTAGCCAGCCCTAGGACTGTCACTCTATTGAAGCCGAGCAGCACAAGACTTGCATGAGCCAGAATTCTAAATTAAAATGCAATTCCACCTGGGAGAAGCATCTGTCAAGCCTCCATCGATTAGATGCTAAAGGGAAGTTTACATGACATAAATTTAAAAAATAAAAAACAACGAACTTGCTGAAAAGGGCACTTTTTCTTGCAAAGAAAGAATTTTTCACCTTAATCTCCTTTCGATAAGGGCTCTCGTTTCATTGTTGCGGGGGAGATGTGTGGAACATCCAATAAATTGTTACAGCAGGCAATGTGGCATATTGACAGGAAAAAAATGAAAATGGTCTTAATAGCTCACAATGGGCAACTGCATTTGAAATTGAGTTTAAAAAAAAAAAAAAACAGCTGTGTTGAATGTTGCAATAATTTGGAACACTATTTAGGATTGCCCAGATGTGATGCAACATCAGATCTCTGCAGCACTGTAAAGTTGTCGAGCTGTCTCTAAGCATCATTGCAGATCACCGGCACCCTGATGGTGATGGCTACTCCAAGACAAGAATGCATCTATCCACAGTGTCAGAATTGTGTGCACATGATCTGAACAATAAAACAGAGACTTCATGCATCTTGTTTGGCCAACACAATCCCAGGATCACAATCCATTGAGGATCGTTTTGAACTTGAACAATGCCTTTCTCACACATTCCATCTGTCAGGACATGCTTGCAACTGGAGTTGTGTTTTATTACTGGTGGTGGCTTTATGCAAAAGTTGCCATTCCAGGAACACCCAAGAAACTGATTTATGGACACGTTGGAAAAGCTGGATTTATGGAAACGCAACCAAATCTGCTGAGAAACATGCAAAAAACTATGGAAATTTGAATACCAGAGTATTCTGCGGAACAACTTGTGTGTTTAGTATTTGTATTAATAATGGCTTATGAAAATGTACATCAAGCAAACAGAATCATATAAAACCATGTATTGGTTAAGCACTGCCAATTTTAAGGAATCTCAACACATTTCACACTGATTTTACACATCACAAAACCTTCAGTGCAACAGTCAGTCTGCACTTGAGAGAGGACTGAGTAGCAGGCAGGAGGTGTTCAGGTCAGGACTGAGGTGCGCTCTCAGTTTCATAGCTGTGGGGGAAAGCTCTCTGTTTATAGATAGTGCCGTTTTCTCTCACCTTTCATGATCATGCAATTAAAAACAGCAACATGCAATCTTGCTCCTCCACATCTTTGCTTATTACTTTTCTGACCGGTGCAGTCTATAGTTCATTTCTTGAAGCCGATTTTTATTAAACTGCTATTTTGAAATGGCTGTAACAAGATTTTTTGCCATTGGCTAGACCTGACCTGTCACTGGCTTTGAAGTAGGTTACCTTATACATTATAAGTATAAATATCACAAAGAGGTAGTTCTCCATTTCTGTCAAGATTTTTTTTTTTTAAATCTGTGTTTTACAACCTTTTGAAAAACAATGATTGCATTTTACAAGGAGTCAGATCAAGAAAAGGTCACATAGGAGTGGCATCCTGTTTGTGCAACCAAAAAACCTATTGCCATTGAAAATTGTTCGATATAGCTCTTTTATGTATCATATTTACAACACTACAATACTGTGTGTTTGATATTTACATGTAAAGAGGCTGAATTATATCTCTTAGGAGGTTTCTAGACTGGGAAAGTCATATAAGCAATCAGTTTTTTTTAGGGTCCTCATCCAAAAAGTGTGGACCTTTATGCACTGTGTGTCTGTCTGTCCACCTCTGTGTCGGTCTGTCTCACTCTACATCTTGAACTTGATAAATGCCTTGATTCTGCACAAATCAAAAAACATGATTCATAGATCCTGTGCTATTATCCACTATTTGTGCATGCATTGGTTTGCTAAACATGTTAGCATTTTGATTGTACTTTCTATTAAAGACAACTTTTTGTCCTTAAATTCATACCAGCTTAAAATGATATACCTTACCTTCAAACCAAGAGGGACATATTGGAATAACAAAATGTTATTCAGAGCGATGATCGAACTAATTGGAATATTGTTTACCAGAACCTAAAAGTAGCATTGATGAAGTAATCAGATTCTACCTTTAAGATTAAAAAGCAGCATGCCAGGAAACATTTTGCAGAATCCTAGCTAACAGCTTCAGGTGTAATGTAAGGCTCTCTATTCAAAGCATTTTAGTAGTTCACTCAGGTACTTGTCAGCCTTCACAGAAAAGAGAAGAAAATAAGCTGATTTGATATCTGTCTCCTAATATAATCCCTAATATTGGTCTGGTAAACTAGGAAAATAAAGTGGTTGTCGCTAACATAGTAATTTTGGTAACACTTTGCATTGTGTCTCTAATTATTGTGTATTTACAACATAGTTACTTAGTAAATACATGTGTGTTTACACAATTACAATGTTATTATGCATCGCTGCAATGTACTTAATGTGCACATATTTTTGCATGATATATGTACGTACACAATTTTTGTAGATAATGGTTAGGGTTAGTGCTATATCATGCAAAAAAAAATTGCAATTGCAAACCTGATGCAATTGTGTACCGTACTTAAATATATTTTGCAAAAAGATTCTCACATAATAACATAATAACATTGTAATTATGGATAAGAACACATGTATTTACTAAGTAACTACTGAGTAAATGTACAATAATTAGAGACACAATGTAAAGTGTTACCCTTTCTTTAACCTAATGTACCAACAATCATGTTTTAAAATGAAAATACATATCTGTAACACGGTTTAATTTTCAGAACACAAGCTTTTTCCCCCCAGTCGAAGTCGTACTGTAAGCCAAACAGGGATGTTTTTGCTACAGCTTGCAGCAGTAGGAGGTCATAGATAACAGTTTCAATGTTTCTGTAGCAAGGGACAGCGGCAGCACAAAGGCAGCTACAATGGGTTGAGGCTGCCCTTGACAGAATGCAATTAGTCCCAGACAATGTTCTAATCTAGGGTATTGCAACCATTGAGCAATACCAGTTCAAAATCCATTGTGTTGCCATTGCTGGCAATGTTGCAGCCAGCTAGACATTTTATTTATTTATTTATCAGTGATAATACAATAATGTCCCAATGGGATTTGTCTTTCTACAACCTGGCACAATAATAACACCTTTAATTCTGTATTTAATGGGGGGGGGGGGGGGGGGGGGGGGGGGTCACTGTTAATTTAATTTGGTTTTATTACTCAGCTGTGTTGTTTACGTGGCAGTTCCCTTGCTGGAAGTTAATGTAAAACCCTACTTTGTGGATGTTAATAATAGCTTTCAGCAGACACAAACTGTTCAGATTAAAGCAAGTTAGTATGAAAAGGTCAAGTTTGAGAAAGAGAGGGGGTGTCAATCAAATCAATCAATGTGGTGAACACAGCCCAGTAGTCGCCACAGCAAGATATAAAGTGCATTAAAAAAAAAAAAAAAACAGTGAATTGCATACGAACATGCATTTCCACCACTCATTAATTCATGGCATTGCGTTAAATTATGACAAGTGTACCATGTGTGTGCTTGAGTAGCTAATAATGTAATGATAGTCTTTAGAAGAATTGCTTTTCATTCTACTTATTGGGGCAGTGTTGCATCCCCAAGGCTGCAAAGCCAGTTAAATTGTTAAGTTAAAGCCATAATTTACATGTTAAAAGAGGGCAGACAATAGTCACATGATGAATCTATTATGAGAAACTGATTCTTTATAGACATACAAAACAGGTTGAGTGATCTGAATGGTTTGTGTAATGGCTTCCCCCCCCCCCCCTTTCTTTCAATACATCAGTTTATCATGGTTAATAAAATGTGCAACTATAAAAAGTCAAAATATGTATTACAATGCTACATTTGAAATGAGCACTTAAAAAAAATGAGCAATTTTGAATCCAGTAGTGGATGGATATCCAGCAACGTGAGATTGCTCACAACTATTATTTTAATTTCTTTCCTATCCCCTTTGCAGAAAGTTCAAGCTTATGACAGTGAAAGCCACAGGCTGTGGCTCAAATGCAAATGCATCAAACCACGCAAAGCGACAGTTGTGTGAACTATTCAAAAGCCATTTTAAAATGCCAAGCAGAACCAGGGTTAAAAAAGCTCAGAACGAATGCATCATCATGGCTTTTGACAAATAGATCTGTATTCATACTGTTTATTTCATGACTTCTCCTGCCAGTTTGATTGAAGACTGTTACCCCAAGGAAGGACTTGCTTCATTGTTCCATTGAATGTATCAGCTCTTCAGGCATATCTGTGCGTTTACAATTCTACCCGCCGTTTCCGAATAAATACAATCACCGGCAGTCTTGCTTGATCTTTTGTGTCCACCTCTTTGTTTGAAATGGCTACAAAAGCCACAGGGCCAGTTGTAGAGCTGAATATGATAAGTATAGTAATAATATAATATCTAATAATATTGATGCTGTGGTGATAAACACACGATGACCTGCCAATCTACTGTACCATAATGTAAGCTTTTCAACTCTGTTGGAGCTTCTAGTATCTTGATTCTAAGCTTTTGAAGTGGCTTGTTTAGTAAAGTTGTCTACACTTCAATGAACTAAAAAAGCAAGCAGTCATTGTAGATTTTAGCAGCATCCAAAGCTTAGCTAACATTACAAATATTCTGCTACATCTCACACAGTGAATTATTAAAGTGGCTGAAGCTGACAAAATAATATCATAAATATTCCACGCCATACACATCCAGTCACTATGCAGGTCTAAGACAGGTATAGGCAAGTCCATTCAACCCATTCCATTGCAGGGCTTTGTTCCAATCAGATCCATTGGAAGTCAATTAAATAATGAAGGATCTGGTTGGAACATAGTCCTGCAACGGAACCCACAACAGTCTTTGTACAATCCATAATATAAAACATATATGCTAGATCACTGTTTGGGTGATGTAAAAAAAAATAAAAATAAAAAAGTTTGTCATTATCAACATTTGATTGCATGTACACTCCATTTATTGTTGGGTTCTTAATTCAAGTTGCAAATTATATAATTTTCAATTAACCAATGTTGTTGGATTTATTTATTTATTTATTTATTTATTTTTATTTATTTTTATTTAATTGATTTGAAATGTAAGCTTAATTATTTAGGTCAGATTAAATATTGTCCAAATTTTCTCAGAACAACATCTCAAAATTGAAACTGACAAGAGGGGCCGAGACCTGGATTAAAACATCTGGCAATCTCAAGGCATTTTGTTAATTAGTTCCAGGATTGACGGCACTGAAAAGGAGAGAAAAAGTGTGGTACAGTGGTACTGTTTTCTTCGAACCTGTGAGTGTCTGTGGTTACAAATGAGTTTGTTGCAGTACTGCAAATCACACAGACACTGGAAACAATTAAAAAAAAGAAGTTCCTATGTCTATGTTAGTTTGTGTCCACAGTCGTAGTCGATGCACTGCTGCTATCGTCTTCGTCGGCATTTTTAGCCTCCCTAAAGAAGTAGTTTCTAAAAAAATAAGTTCCTAATGCACTTTTTTGTGCATTAAGAGCACACTGACTGAATCAGACAGTTGTGCAGTAGATGCAAGTAAGGTGACGCAGATTGCCTATATAGTACAGTTTGAAAAACTATGTTAAAGAGGTATGCAGATGACTTCAGTGTCAAGATCAAAATTACTTTCAATCCCTACATGACCTTGACGCATCCTTTTAGCAAGCTAACTACCCTTGGCAGTTCTTGCTCACCACTGCATCTTGTGAAGAAAAGCTAGCTAAGATTGAAAGTTGTTGCAAGAGCTTTTCAAACAGATAAGGTATCGAAGGATAAAAGGCCTTGATAACTAAGAATCGTAAGCTACATGACCAGATAGAATCAGAGACTGGCGCTTCAGATAACGCCAGGACATTTTTAATTAACCTCGGCTATCTGGAAATAACCAAGGCAGCCAAATGAATTCTTTACATATTTTAATTGAAAGGGAGGGTCTTTGTCCTTATCTTGCTTTATCAAATAAGCACGGAATGGACTGAGAAATTGAAAAGAAGATTTAATCTGAAAAAAAAAGAGAGTTACACTTGGACATTTTTTTTAAACCAGTTTAGGACACACTTTTCTTTTTTTTTTTTTTATTTACATGTTCCATAACATGTTATGGAAAGGTAAATATGTATATACTGTGTGACAAAGCACGTTCTGTCTTTGCAACCTTTGACACAGGCATGTGCGGAAGCATAATCTTTAGCTATGAATCATGCCGTTTCCTGGTTTAAATAAATAAATAAATAAAAACAAATGTTACACTGGACTCAGAAAATGCACATTCAATACAACATCATTTCAATGTTTCAAACCTTTTCAGTAGGTCTCAGGCTTAAAACAGACAACTTCTATACCGTAACCTCGATATCTATATACCTGTCTGCTCAATTATAGACTGGTGGGTCTCATTAGGAAAATTAAATGTTTCTAACACCAAGTTCTTCTCTGATCACAGGCGTTCTGGGATATGTAGTTTTGCGACCATGACTGCATTGTCCTATTTACCAGTTATTTCAATCTCTCCTCACCTTAAGAGGTATAAACTGTGCAGTATTTGGGGTCCCATATACCCTCAATATATTACGTTCCCCCATACTTTATCACAACTAGCAACAATAGAGAAGTCGTTAAGGTTCTTACCTCTGATGTGGTTCATATTCGGATACATATTTCCCTTGGTCAACTGTTCTTGCTATGTACATATCCAAATGATTGAAGATCCAGCAGCATCATCTGAAGGTGAAATCGGATACTTCTGTAAACCACAATGCTGTGTTATTTCTTGGATACTGGGATGGGAATGCAATCATCTTCCACCTTCTTAGTTGATATACACTCATCTGTTTAATCTGAATGCAGCATCTCCTATCTGAGTTAACTTAATAGGACACTGGCCAGTCATTAAGTTGACAGCAGTATCAGAAACAGAAGAAGCTTTCAACTAGATATGGGTTACAGTTAACCCTTTTTTCTATTACTTATTAATAGTAAATGTCACTGCATATCTGGTCAATGGATGGTATGATTGGACCACAGCACATTAAGTAATATTCCTTCCCAAATACATGACCAAGCAATGTTTTCCAGGCCGGGGGACCAATTGATAAAGGGTCGTTCTGTCACATGTTTGAGGTTGTTTTAAATATGTACTACACTGACATCAGCTCTCTCGTACACTTAATAAACATAGCAAACCAGGGTAAACTATGGGAAATGCATAGTATAACCATGAGAAATGCAACGTTGAACTGCAAAAATACAGACTTAAACATTGTTAAGTTACAAGAGATGGTGTGTGCATACAATTTGCACTTGCTTTCTAAATACTTAAACATTGGTATTTTTGTGCGTATGTGTGTGTTTATATTTGACAAAATGAACTGTGGCGATTCCTGATTTACTGCAAGGTTATTTGACCTACCGACCCTATGCTAACGATGCCCTTATGAAAGACAGATTTAACAAGGTACTGAATTTCCAATGCCATCATTTATAAACTATTCTAGTGCAATAATAACCCCAGTGCGACAGAAAAAAAATCCATTGTGCACATAGTGTCAGGCAGGTCAAACAAATCATAGATTTAAAAGAGAGAGAAAAATAACTTCAGGAATGAATATGCATTATTAATACCTGCATTTCATGCTGTATAATCTAGCTGCTAAAAAAAAAAAAAAAAAACCTCAAATCATTTACTTTTTAAAGCAGCTGTAACAAACAAAATAATTCCATGATTCAGTCCTGTTGTACAATACCATTCGCTATTTAAAATACATGTCTACTTATAGCAAATGTATTTCCTTATATATTTTTTTCATTTAAAGAGTGATAAGTGTGCTTGCCTTTGAGGATATCTTACTTCAGTGTTTTCAGGGTGAAAGTACAGTGCCATACAGGCTGAAAAAACATGTCATTCATTAGGGGAAGCAGCTGGTCAATTGCTGATAGGGAAGAAGACCCTGCAGGGCTTCTCCGAGTGAAATGGTATTGCAAAAGTATCTGAACACAAGTCGTTTCTTTAACCCTACACATGTAGATACCATGTTTTAAAATAGAAACACACATTTGCTAAAGCACAACAGCAATCAATATTTTTTATGATGCAATTGTTCTATTGACTTCAGTAATACCTTTCTAAAGCTAATAAGAGCCAAGAAGTGGTGTTTAAAGTGTTTTGAAACTTCATTGCCAGGTATGTGTATGAGAATTCTTAATAACATTACTGAGTTACCAGCAAAGCAATGTCTTTTTTTTTTTTTTAATTAAACACAAAGCAGCAGGTTGCTTCTTTTTAAAAAATATTCCCAAACATTCACAAAAAACATATTTTTAAAAACAAAGGAGGTTAAAAAAAAAAAAAAAAATAAAAAAAAAAAAAAAAAATTGCACCTTACTAAGAGTCACACATTACCTGGTTCAACCAGCTTCGCTACACTGTCAAACTGGTCTCTTTTTATATAACCCACCTGGTTAATCAATTAGTCTGATTCTCCAACTGAAATCAATTAAGACAATCTATAACATATTAAACAATTAGTGAAAAACACACTTTTGCACTTAGCTATAAACTACATAAATTAATAGTTTTAAAACTCAAAAAAAAGAAGAAAGCAATGTGCAAAAACAACCATTACTTAAATACTTAAAGAATGATTGTTTAAATCTTTAGTGCCAAAGATCATAGCAATAACAATTATTTTAAGAGTGCATTGCTACCCAAGCATTGACTCATGTGTTGGAATGGTCAGGGTATGGATATTGTCAATATGAAAGTGGGGTATTTAAGAATGATTTGCTTTTACTCTGAGCAGCACCTGTTCTGCCTAATTTCCCTGATGATGGATCACCACGCAGAACGATTACACATGTCCATTACCGTGCAGTCAAGAGAAGTCTTCAGTCTGCAGCCTATTGTTGCAGAGAATTTGTCTTTCATAAGAAGGTAAATATATTTTAAAGTACAAACAGAAATGAGAAGCTGTAAAAGACTGGCTGGCAACCTAGAATGTACAATATTGGTATGGAAAAAAAAAGGCAGATGGCACCATATGGGGAACAAACATGCATCTAATTGCAATAGACCACTTCACCCTACCTCTTTGTTTTATCACATGTTCATAGTCATATAGACCAGCTAAAAAAATATTGCTTAAAGAAGTGACAACCAATGCTTTAACAGCTATCACATTATTTTATATATGATCTGGAACTTCATATTCACAAGTTGTTTGCACTGTATGTGCCTAGCACTGCAAAGATTAAGGCTGCATTTGGAATGCCAAATGTAATTATCACTGACCTAATCAGTACTGCTGTTGGTAAATTACTAGCTGAAAAAAAATGAATGTTTAAATCTCTGTGTTTTCCTGCGTTTATCCCCAGGACATTATGGTAATGATGTTTTGTGATTCTAAGGTCTAATTTCAGTGAACAAATGTCCACATACGTGATTGCATACGTTAATAGATGCATACATGCATATATAACGAACTGTATCATTAAAGCTTATAGGGCAAGCCAAAATAACCCTCACCCACGCTCTGTAGACTGTATTTTGAATCTGCTAATAAGAGGTAGCATAGTGACAACCTAATTTTCAGATGTACAGTCAATCATATTTTTGCAGCTGTCTAATTTTTAGAAATGCAAATGAAAAAGTACAGGCCTATGTCTTTTTCTTTTTTTTTTTTTTTTTTTTTTTTTTTTGCTATCTAACTTCCACATCAAAAAATCATGAAATACTGAGTGTTAGTGAAGAGTCTTTATTTATGATTTTATTCATGAAGGTAAGGTGGTAATCATTGAAGAATAGTCATGTATTACGATAAAAACTATTTTTAATTTGTCATGCTAGAATCATCCAATCATAATCATCCTATAGTGGCTCAACACCTTGCTGACAGTGTTATGGCAGCTGATTTTAGTCAAACCTCTGCAAATATGTAGCATCTTTTGCTTTATGTTTTGAATATACAGTGTGTTCTTTAGGAGTTCTTAATGGATGTGCCACACAGCTCCACTTTGAGACAAATAGAACTCAACTGCTTCAAAGGCAAAAGGACAGCCGCAAGATTAATATTGACCAATAGATAAGCCATCTTTCTCAAGACTGAGAAGAAAAGAGGCATTTTACTAGAACAGAAGAAAAAAACACACCGAGAGACAACAAAACAAGATGAATCATTGAATAGCTTAGATTACAGGACAGCAGTCAACAAAGAGCACAATCAATGATTTTTTTTTTTTTTTTTTGCGATTTCTTGATAAATTCTGAGTTTCATCAGTATTGTTCCAACGACAACCTGGAGTCTTTTTTCAGTACGGAAGAGGCTTCATAAAAAAATAGCCTAGCAGTTGTCGGCATGGAGCCCAATAAACAATCAAGCAGAGGTATCTAATGCATTAA